>NW_027361779.1:10637500-10692500 GCF_039654945.1 Dendrobates tinctorius | reverse complement strand
AATCACTTTGGAGAAGAGAAGAAGACAATAACTATGTGACACAACAGTTCTGAGCTTGTGCCAGGACTTGTCAAAGACTGCAGTCAATGCACACATGGAGGGGTGATGTTCTCAACTACATGGCAGCCCCTATCCACAAAATGAGGGATACTTGCTGCTCATAGGGGGTCTAACTGCTTAGACCAAAGCAGTAGGCACACAGGCACTGCTGCTCTCTTCATTGTCTTCTGGACTGCTGGAGGTTGCTGAATGCATCACTCTATCTCTAGAAGTCCTATAGTCAATGAATGAAGCAGTGTGGTTCGCATGCGCTGCCATGATGAGGCATTTAGGAGCCCTTTGTCAGGGTCAGTGAGGTTCCCAGCAGTCAGCAACCTGCCCAATCTGTGGGCAGGAGGTAACTTGTGGAGTGTGGGATTCCTCTAGTAAATTATGTCCTCCAGCACCACAGGTCTCTCTGCAATCAGAGACAACTTTCCTGAGATAAACATTGATTAAACCGTCTAAAATGGGTTAAATGCTAGTAAATGAGTAAAGAAATGGCCCTGGGGGGGTCTAATACTTTTTATTGGGAACTCCCTGCTTCTACATATTAGTATTTTTCATTTCTTTATTTATTTATGCTACATATGTGTAATTCTGCTTTCATTTGAATACTGAGCACTCGCAATTTCTGACCTTTCCAGGTAAAAGCACACCCTAAACCTAGAATGCCTAGACTCTTAAGATAAAAGTCGGTCAATTTCGGTGGCATCGACCAGTAATCTAAATAATACAATCTGGGTAGATCGGATTTGTCCACAGCTTGGAGGAGAGAAGGATTGACCATGCTGGATTTCAGAGTTCTGATGCTTTGTTTCCGCAGAGATGAGACATTGCTGAGAGCTCTGCCACTCTTTCTCCCACTCTCTTCATTGAGAATACATGCATATTTCATAAACCAATCATTTATGTCCAATGACTCCTGAGGACTATACCTTAGGGGGGTTAAAAGAACCACTGAACATAAAGTTTGTTATGGAATGCATAAGTTAGGTCTTAAAATACAATTTAATTACTTACAAAATTGGGCAAGTGTTTGTCTTTATACTCATACATGAATAGAATGAATCATTATGTAAATAAGCCTAATCTGTACTGTGTATTATTATTATTATTATTATTATTATTATTATTACATGTGGGTCTTGGCTATGTTATTGGTTGGTTAAATAAAGTGCACAATGACAAAAACTGTATTTGTATAATAGGGAAATGTCTGAAGTAATAATAGAAGTCATAGTAAAGAGAAGACAGAGTTATAAGCCAATGCACCCTTGTTTTACAGCCAGTCTCCGCTATAGATACTACTATGGCACAATATTAATGTGGCACTGGATTATCCTGTCTGTTAGTAATGGAGATCTTGCTCCAGGTTTCTTGTCCTTTCTCAGTGCACACTGATTAGTATTTATATCCTCCCATTTCTAGGCTGACCTAGCACTGAAATGGGTATTTTTCTGAGACCACATTTCCAAAGCAGGCAAGTGATCCTTACAATGTGGGAAGACATAGTGGTCATTATTAGTCATTAATGAATAGGGTTACCTTTATGTGTAGAGTGTATGTACTTTATTAGCAAATGCAGAAATGTGTTAGTCATTATTACCAGTAATAACATATTCCCTAAATCCAAAATTACTTAGTAATTTAATTCATAGATATTCTACTGATGCTGTTTGTATGAACATTTCTTTTTTTTTTTTTCATAGTCTTTATAAATGTTTGTTCATTCAATTAATCGGTCTTTAGGTAGCGAAGGTCACACATTATCCGAATGTAGCTTGTCCTCCCTAAACAAAATGAAGCGCAATCCTGTTTCTGTATTTCTTAAAAAAAGAGACAAATCCATGTCTGTGATCCGCAGAATCTGAGCCGCTAATCTATATTAGTATATTTATCAGAAAATTAATAAGTATGAACACCGACAAAATAACTACAAGAACACTTTACAATTCTTTTATAAACCAATACAGCATTTTATCTCGAACCTCTCAGGTATACATCAACTGATCTATCCGATAACTTACATACTTTTTTTTTATTATTATTTTATTTTTTTGATCAATTTCCTTTTCAAAATCCTAATTTACAGGACCACAAATTTAATGAGTTATTATACATAAAAATAAAGCTACTGTTTTAATAAACTATAAGCCATATATATATATACAGTATATATATATACTTACTAATGGAGATAAAGCAGAGGGCAGAACCCGCAATCCATAGGTGGCAATTTGTGGACTTTACTCACTTGCATGCAATGATTCGGCTTCTCCATTGGAGCCTTTATCGAGTGAATGCTGATGTATGTTTCCATTGTATATCTATATAATATTTAGATCTATGTGTCTATATTTTTATCAACAGATTTAGACCTCAATCAGGATTAAAAAAAAAAACAACCTAAGTTGCCGCCAGTGCGACTATGTATGATGTTAAAGCTAAATGTGTGTCATATTTATAGCATTAAAAACAGATATTTAGCAGGTAAATCTAACTAGTGCACGAACTCAAAGCCATATATTAAAATGAGGAAACTCTGCAGCTCTGCGGAAACATCGATTTTTTTTTTATGTTTCTCATTAATGATCTAAGAGGAAACGCAGCCGAGTAAAAGCCTGTTCTCTCCATCTCCGAATCTCTGCACCATTGCATGTCAGCCCCGAGTACACTGTCAGAGGTTTCTGGTCACAGACCCATGTGTAATATGTGCTACCTGTTGTCCAGAATGCTGGGGCAGACCGGTTCAGGTGAAAGGGACATTGCTTGGTCAGAATAACTAATAGTATAGTAAAATGAGTGTTATGTGCTGTGTATGAATGATCTGTGCACTCACGGATTAAGCTTTCCTATGCAAAAACTGAGTTCAAACAGTGGAGAATGGTTAATATTTTTAGTATGTATGCAATAGACAATTTGCTATATCTAGGTAAACCAACTCGATAGATAGATAGATAGATAGGAATAGAGAAACAGGAGCAGCACACCGTGTTCAGAGTGAATAAGAGCTATTTTATTTAGCCCATTATTGCGACGTTTCAGTCCAAAAGGTGAACCTTGAGAAAGGTTGACTTTTCGGACCGAAACGTCGCAATAATGGGCTAAATAAAATAGCTCTTATTCACTCTGAACACGGTGTGCTGCTCCTGTTTTTTGGGGATTCCTACATTTAAAGGTTTGGTATTTGTCTGTGGGAGCTTTTTGCCCCCTGACTCTTTGACTACTTATTGTGCTGCTCTAATTTACCTTGTTGTAGATAAATAGATAGACAGATAGATAGATAGATAGATAGATAGATAGATATGGGACAGATAGATAGATAGATAGATATGGGACAGATAGATAGATCGATCGATAGATAGATAGATCGATAGATAGATAGATAGATAGATAGATATGGGACATGGGACAGATAGATAGATAGATAGATAGATGGATTATAGATATGGGATAGATAGAGATAGATATGGGATAGATAGATAGATGATAGATAGATATAGGATAGATAGAGATAGATAGATAGATGATAGAGAGAGATAGATAGATATGAGATAGATATGGGATAGATAGATAGATAGATAGATAGATAGATGGATTATAGATATGGGATAGATAGATATAGATATGGGATAGATAGATGATAGATAGATAGATAGATAGATAGATGATAGAGAGAGATAGATAGATATGAGATAGATATGGGATAGGTAGATAGATAGATAGATAGATAGATAGATAGATAGATAGACATGGGATAGATAGATAGATATGAGATAGATAGATAGATAGATATGAGATAGATAGATATGAGATAGATAAATATATAGTAAATGATAGATGTAGATAAATAAATGATAGGTAGATAGTATATATTAGATAATAATTGATAGATAATAAATGATAGACACAGATATAAATGATAGGAATAGATAAATAATGACATGTAGATAATATATGTTATATACTAGATAGATCATTAATGATAGACATAGATAGATAATAAATTATAGCTATAGTCTAGATAAATAATAAATGATATGTAGATAGTATATGTTATATATTTGATAGATAGATAGATAGAAAAGACAATAAATTCTCGTGGTTGCATTTTTTATTACTATAATTCTGCTGTTACTACTACTAATAACAATAATAATAATACTACGAGTGATGTTATTATAGTTAATAATAATAACAGCCACTACTGTTATTAATAATAAATCTGCTCCTCATACTTGTGTAGAAAGACAATGGTCCAGGGCAGATCCCCGCTTTCTGTGATTGCTGTGTTACTTTCCCCCACAGTATGGTCGCTCAGAGTTTTGCAGCCGCTTTGGTCCCAGTGGATCTGGAAGCGGCCAGTGCAGCAAACCAAGAATTTCTGAGCATCAGGAGCAACGAAAAACGGGAAATGATCGTTCTCAATGACCGTCTGACTAAATACATCGAGCGGGTACAGCTGCTTATCTCCTTTCCCTATTTTCTTATGTGGGCAGTAGAAAATCCAAGTTGTACATATTTGTCTTTTTACAAACTGTTTACATAAAAGGTCCAGAGATAAAATCTGCAGTTCAGAAACACAATGTATACTTCATACATTTATTTTATAGGAAAAATTCCCTGAACAGAATGTATATAGGATATATTAGCTGGGAAAAAGAAAAATAAATAAATAAGGAAGCATAATGTATCCTTCCTATATAAAATGTATAGCAAAGTATGTAATGTATGATAACAAACTTATGAAAAAAGAAAACGAGAAAAAATGTCCCCTCCAATATATATATAGATATGGATATATATATATATATAGTACATTTCTCACACACAGCCTTGCATAGTAGGTAGAATGAAAGATGTATACTTTTTGCATACGCCTCAGTATATACATATATAGACTGTATATATATATATATATATATATAAATAAATATTTAATATAAATATACATATAATGTGTATATCTATATACACTGAAGCATATGCAAGAAACATTTATACTGTTGCTTAGGCAAAAAAGTCTCATTTTTGTATATACACACACACACACACACATATGTATATACACACTATATATAAATACAGAGAGACAGACTGGCAGACAGAGACAATGAGATAAGTAGATAAATATTTATATAAATACAATTATATTGATATGTGGTGTATACACTCACTTTTTATAATTTAAGTTCTTTAATATCATGGACATTTCCACTGAACAGTTTATGATCTAGATGTAGACAAGTCCTGGCCATCTTTGGTCCAGTCTGTCGCAGCGACAATCCTGTATTCCTACTTCACAATGAGACTGTAGTATGTAATGTAATGATTGCCTCTGGGGGCGCTGTATTGTGAGGGTCTACATATAACCCTATGTGTGCCGCAGGTCCGTGACCTGGAGCAGCAGAACGCCAGTGTACAGGTGGAACTGGACGCGCTCCGCAGTCGCAGCCATAGACCTTCGGCTCTGCGCGCCCTGTACGAGGAGCAGCTGCGGGAGCTGCGCAGGGAGGCGGAACAAGCGAGGATGCAGCGGGTACATACTGCTAATGTCCAGAATAACATATAATATATGTGGTATTATAGAACTGCCACATATAAGCTCCAGGTCACAGGGTGCAGCCCTTACACTGGCCAGGGCTTACTATGCACTGCAGTTACAGCTCTTACAGCTGGGGTCTTGCACTGGCCAGGGCTTACTATACACTGCAGTTATTCTGTAGCTCTTACAGCTGGGGTCTTGCACTGGCCAGGGCTTACTATACACTGCAGTTATTCTGTAGCTCTTACAGCTGGGGTCTTGCACTGGCCAGGGCTTGCTTTGCACTGCAGTTATAGTTCCCACAGCTGGTGCCTTGCACTGGCGAGGGCTTGCTTTCCACTGCAGTTATAGGTCTTACAGCTGGTGTCTTGCACTGGCCAGGGCTTGCTTTGCACTGCAGTTATAGTTCCTACAGCTGTGTCTTGCACTGGCTAGGGCTTGCTTTGCACTACCGTTATAGTTCCTACAGCTAGTGTCTTGCACTGGCTAGGGCTTGCTTTGCACTGCAGTTATAGTTCCTACAGCTGGTGTCTTGCACTGGCTAGGGCTTGCTTTGCACTGCAGTTATAGCTCTTACAGCTGGTGTCTTGCACTGGCCAGGGCTTGCTTTGCACTACCGTTATAGTTCCTACAGCTAGTGTCTTGCACTGGCTAGGGCTTGCTTTGCACTGCAGTTATAGTTCCTACAGCTGGTGTCTTGCACTGGCTAGGGCTTGCTTTGCACTGCAGTTATAGCTCTTACAGCTGGTGTCTTGAACTGGCCAGGGCTTGCTTTGCACTGCGGTTATAGTTCTACAGCTGGTGTCTTGAACTGGCCAGGGCTTGCTTTGCACTGCAGTTATAGCTCTTACAGCTGTGTCTTGCACTGGCCAGGGCTTGCTTTGCACTGCAGTTATAGTTCCTACAGCTGGTGTCTTGCACTGGCCAGGGCTTGCTTTGCACTGCAGTTATAGTTCCTATAGCTGGTGTCCTGCACTGGCTAGGGCTTTCTTTGCACTGCAGTTATAGCTCTTACAGCTGGTGTCTTGAACTGGCCAGGGCTTGCTTTGCACTGCAGTTATAGTTCCTACAGCTGTGTCTTGCACTGGCTAGGGCTTGCTTTGCACTGCAGTTATAACTCTTACAGCTGGGGACCTGCACTGGCCAGGGCTTGCTTTGCACTGCAGTTCTAGCTCTTACAGCTGGGGACCTGCACTGGCCAGGGCTTGATTTGCACTGCAGTTCTAGCTCTTACAGTGGGAGTCCTGCATTGGCCTGGTGTTGCTTTGCACTGCAGTTATAGTTCCTACAGCTGGTGTCTTGCACTGGCCAAACCTTGCTTTGCACTGCAGTTATAGTTCCTACAGCTGGTGTCTTGCACTGGCCAGGGCTTGCTTTGCACTGCAGTTATAGTTCCTACAGCTGGTGTCTTGCACTGGCCAGGGCTTGCTTTGCACTGCAGTTATAGTTCCTACAGCTGGTGTCTTGCACTGGCTAGGGCTTGCTTTGCACTGCAGTTATAGTTCCTACAGCTGGTGTCTTGCACTGGCTAGGGCTTGCTTTGCACTGCAGTTATAGTTCCTACAGCTGGTGTCTTGCACTGGCTAGGGCTTGCTTTGCACTGCAGTTATAGTTCCTACAGCTGGTGTCTTGCACTGGCTAGGGCTTGCTTTGCACTGCAGTTATAGTTCCCACAGCTGGTGCCTTGCACTGGCTAGGGCTTGCTTTCCACTGCAGTTATAGGTCTTACAGCTGGTGTCTTGCACTGGCCAGGGCTTGCTTTGCACTGCAGTTATAGTTCCTACAGCTGTGTCTTGCACTGGCTAGGGCTTACTTTGCACTGCAGTTATAGCTCTTACAGCTGGTGTCTTGCACTGGCCAGGGCTTGCTTTGCACTACCGTTATAGTTCCTACAGCTAGTGTCTTGCACTGGCTAGGGCTTGCTTTGCACTGCGGTTATAGTTCTACAGCTGGTATCTTGAACTGGCCAGGGCTTGCTTTGCACTGCAGTTATAGTTCCTACAGCTGGTGTCTTGCACTGGCTAGGGCTTGCTTTGCACTGCAGTTATAGCTCTTACAGCTGGTGTCTTGAACTGGCCAGGGCTTGCTTTGCACTGCGGTTATAGTTCTACAGCTGGTGTCTTGAACTGGCCAGGGCTTGCTTTGCACTGCAGTTATAGCTCTTACAGCTGTGTCTTGCACTGGCCAGGGCTTGCTTTGCACTGCAGTTATAGTTCCTACAGCTGGTGTCTTGCACTGGCCAGGGCTTGCTTTGCACTGCAGTTATAGTTCCTATAGCTGGTGTCCTGCACTGGCTAGGGCTTTCTTTGCACTGCAGTTATAGCTCTTACAGCTGGTGTCTTGAACTGGCCAGGGCTTGCTTTGCACTGCAGTTATAGTTCCCACAGCTGGTGCCTTGCACTGGCGAGGGCTTGCTTTCCACTGCAGTTACAGCTCTTACAGCTGGGGTCTTGCACTGGCCAGGGCTTACTATACACTGCAGTTATTCTGTAGCTCTTACAGCTGGGGTCTTGCACTGGCCAGGGCTTGCTTTGCACTGCAGTTATAGTTCCTACAGCTGGTGTCTTGCACTGGCGAGGGCTTGCTTTGCACTGCAGTTATAGTTCCCACAGCTGGTGCCTTGCACTGGCGAGGGCTTGCTTTCCACTGCAGTTATAGGTCTTACAGCTGGTGTCTTGCACTGGCCAGGGCTTGCTTTGCACTGCAGTTATAGTTCCTACAGCTGTGTCTTGCACTGGCTAGGGCTTACTTTGCACTGCAGTTATAGCTCTTACAGCTGGTGTCTTGCACTGGCCAGGGCTTGCTTTGCACTACCGTTATAGTTCCTACAGCTAGTGTCTTGCACTGGCTAGGGCTTGCTTTGCACTGCGGTTATAGTTCTACAGCTGGTATCTTGAACTGGCCAGGGCTTGCTTTGCACTGCAGTTATAGTTCCTACAGCTGGTGTCTTGCACTGGCTAGGGCTTGCTTTGCACTGCAGTTATAGCTCTTACAGCTGGTGTCTTGAACTGGCCAGGGCTTGCTTTGCACTGCGGTTATAGTTCTACAGCTGGTGTCTTGAACTGGCCAGGGCTTGCTTTGCACTGCAGTTATAGCTCTTACAGCTGTGTCTTGCACTGGCCAGGGCTTGCTTTGCACTGCAGTTATAGTTCCTACAGCTGGTGTCTTGCACTGGCCAGGGCTTGCTTTGCACTGCAGTTATAGTTCCTATAGCTGGTGTCCTGCACTGGCTAGGGCTTTCTTTGCACTGCAGTTATAGCTCTTACAGCTGGTGTCTTGAACTGGCCAGGGCTTGCTTTGCACTGCAGTTATAGTTCCTACAGCTGTGTCTTGCACTGGCTAGGGCTTGCTTTGCACTGCAGTTATAACTCTTACAGCTGGGGACCTGCACTGGCCAGGGCTTGCTTTGCACTGCAGTTCTAGCTCTTACAGCTGGGGACCTGCACTGGCCAGGGCTTGATTTGCACTGCAGTTCTAGCTCTTACAGTGGGAGTCCTGCATTGGCCTGGTGTTGCTTTGCACTGCAGTTATAGTTCCTACAGCTGGTGTCTTGCACTGGCCAAACCTTGCTTTGCACTGCAGTTATAGTTCCTACAGCTGGTGTCTTGCACTGGCCAGGGCTTGCTTTGCACTGCAGTTATAGTTCCTACAGCTGGTGTCTTGCACTGGCCAGGGCTTGCTTTGCACTGCAGTTATAGTTCCTACAGCTGGTGTCTTGCACTGGCTAGGGCTTGCTTTGCACTGCAGTTATAGTTCCTACAGCTGGTGTCTTGCACTGGCTAGGGCTTGCTTTGCACTGCAGTTATAGTTCCTACAGCTGGTGTCTTGCACTGGCTAGGGCTTGCTTTGCACTGCAGTTATAGTTCCTACAGCTGGTGTCTTGCACTGGCTAGGGCTTGCTTTGCACTGCAGTTATAGTTCCCACAGCTGGTGCCTTGCACTGGCTAGGGCTTGCTTTCCACTGCAGTTATAGGTCTTACAGCTGGTGTCTTGCACTGGCCAGGGCTTGCTTTGCACTGCAGTTATAGTTCCTACAGCTGTGTCTTGCACTGGCTAGGGCTTACTTTGCACTGCAGTTATAGCTCTTACAGCTGGTGTCTTGCACTGGCCAGGGCTTGCTTTGCACTACCGTTATAGTTCCTACAGCTAGTGTCTTGCACTGGCTAGGGCTTGCTTTGCACTGCGGTTATAGTTCTACAGCTGGTATCTTGAACTGGCCAGGGCTTGCTTTGCACTGCAGTTATAGTTCCTACAGCTGGTGTCTTGCACTGGCTAGGGCTTGCTTTGCACTGCAGTTATAGCTCTTACAGCTGGTGTCTTGAACTGGCCAGGGCTTGCTTTGCACTGCGGTTATAGTTCTACAGCTGGTGTCTTGAACTGGCCAGGGCTTGCTTTGCACTGCAGTTATAGCTCTTACAGCTGTGTCTTGCACTGGCCAGGGCTTGCTTTGCACTGCAGTTATAGTTCCTACAGCTGGTGTCTTGCACTGGCCAGGGCTTGCTTTGCACTGCAGTTATAGTTCCTATAGCTGGTGTCCTGCACTGGCTAGGGCTTTCTTTGCACTGCAGTTATAGCTCTTACAGCTGGTGTCTTGAACTGGCCAGGGCTTGCTTTGCACTGCAGTTATAGTTCCTACAGCTGTGTCTTGCACTGGCTAGGGCTTGCTTTGCACTGCAGTTATAACTCTTACAGCTGGGGACCTGCACTGGCCAGGGCTTGCTTTGCACTGCAGTTCTAGCTCTTACAGCTGGGGACCTGCACTGGCCAGGGCTTGATTTGCACTGCAGTTCTAGCTCTTACAGTGGGAGTCCTGCATTGGCCTGGTGTTGCTTTGCACTGCAGTTATAGTTCCTACAGCTGGTGTCTTGCACTGGCCAAACCTTGCTTTGCACTGCAGTTATAGTTCCTACAGCTGGTGTCTTGCACTGGCCAGGGCTTGCTTTGCACTGCAGTTATAGTTCCCACAGCTGGTGTCTTGCACTGGCTAGGGCTTGCTTTGCACTGCAGTTATAGCTCTTACAGTTGGTGTCTTGCACTGGCCAGGGCTTGCTTTGCACTGCAGTTATAGTTCCTACAGCTGGTGTCTTGCACTGGCCAGGGCTTGCTTTGCACTGCAGTTATAGTTCCTACAGCTGGTGTCTTGCACTGGCCAGGGCTTGCTTTGCACTGCAGGTACTGCTCTTACATCTTGTGTCTTGCACTGGCTAGGGCTTGCTTTGTACTGCAGTTATAGCTCTTACAGCTGGTGTCTTGCAATGGCTAGGGCTTACTATACACTGCAGTTATTCTGTAGCTCTTACAGCTGGTGTCTTGCACTGGCCAAACCTTGCTTTGCACTGCTCCATATATCTGCCGGACTTTTCCTTTGTATGCAGATGAAATCCACAGTGCTGGGCTCTGGCGCCTGGTGTAGTACACAAGTGCATTGGCCTTTTAACCTTCAATCTGTTGAGGATAAGGGGGTCTATAAATCTTGAATTACTGGGAGTCTGTGTGAGGCCAGTGTATGGAAAGTTCTAGGCATTGTTGGGCCACATGTCACTTCTCCTCAGCTGGCTTCACCCCTGATCATCATGCAGATCTTGCTGGGGAAAGCTTTGTGTGACTGGTAGGATGTTTTGTCTCCACTTCCCCCCATTGGGTTGGATTGTTTATCCAGTTGCTAGGAAACAAGTTGGTTAAAGAATAAGTTAAGCATTTAGCACAGCCTGGTTGGAGAAGTGAGATAATAATGGGGCTGCTTTGTTTTAGAGGGGCAGAAAGTGACATTAATGTGGAAAGCTTAATAAATGAACTACATTTGATCACATCTGGAGTTATAAAGTAGTGAGAACAGGGGTTAGGGAATTGGGGGATAAAGTCTGAACTGACTGCTGCCAGAAAAAAAGATATCAAATACAAGGATGCAACAATGTAGCTGGGTTAGGTCAGTGCTGGGTATGAGATGGAGGATGCACAGACTGGGGCACTGAGACCCCTGGCAGTGGCTGGGGAGGGGGGATGCTGCAGGTTAGCCAGGCATAAGACTCTGCTTTCTCTAACAGGATCTAGCAGTGGCTGCCAAGTCATCAGTGTCTGAAGAACTCAGCGCCATGAAGAAACGCCATGAAGAAGCAGTGGAGGGGAGGAAAAAGGCTGAAGGGGACATCGAAGCTTTCCGCCCTGTGAGGAGCTGTCTGGGCCACACTCACCTATTACCCATTGTCTTCTCACACATCTGTCATCTGCTTATGGGAATCAGGCTCAGCCTTAACCCGCTGACTGCCAGCAACAGAGCAGGAGGCAACATCATTCTGCACTGCTGTTCTGCTCCTTGGAGGGGGACATGGGGTAAACGGGGGGCTATAACTAATCCAGAGTGATGGTCTGGCACCTTTTTGACTTCTCACCCTGCACTTCTCTCTGATGAGCGAGGAGCCATTGTGTGATGTGGGGACTCAGTCCTGAGTGTGGAGTAGAGGAGCCTTGTGGCCAGAGAGATGCCGCACACGATTCCCCACATTCCCCTAATCATACATTGTAATCACTGCAGGCAACCACCGGAGCTGTGTGTAGTTGTAAGGGAGGGACAGGACTGTAGTCGTGACCTGAACAACCGCAATATTTATGTCCAGTCCTTCCCCTACAGAAAACTGTATTCTTCTCATCAGCATACCTGTATCTCCAGACTTAGCTTCCCCCGGGCACTTCCCAAGCAACGACGGTCCCTCTTTCAGGCGACCCCCAGCAATAGAGACACAGTCCAAGTTTACTTTAACATTTCCTTTACTGAGTACTTCACAAGTTACATCCACAGATGGCACATCATGACAATTACTTGTTTCCTCATCTTTCGCTTTCTGGCTGTCACTTCTGTGCAGTACACGCCCAGACCGGACCGTCCTAGACTGCTCCCCAGTTCCTTCCTCGCCTGACCTCACCATGATGACAATTCCTTCTGCCTGTTTCGCCCCATACTCGAAGTCATCAGTCACCAGGTTTGGTTGTCTCTGGTAAAGCATCTGGCCCGTCTGTACCAAACTCGTCGAAGCTCCAACTTCCTTCATTTCCTCAGTCCAACCAACTCCTGCCCTAAAAGCATCTGTCCTGGCAATAAGTCGCCAAATCTTTCCTTTCTTGTTCTGGCCCACTGCTATGACACACAGTGGCCGTGGATAACTTACTTACCCTATGTATAAGAATTATGTACTAAAGTGCCCTCCTCTAGTGTCCCCAACAGGGTGCACTTACTTACCCTATACTATACATGAACATCAATATACATCACTTTATATTATATACAGTATAACTCTAAGGAGCACAGACTCTAAAGCATGGTAACACATATATATGTGGCAGTACCAGTAAAGTGAGTGGTAATACATCTTTATATGTAGCAGTACCGCAAGCATTCAACATATACATTATCAATATTAGCAATATGTACATATTAACAAATCAAAGGCAATTAGAGGAAGGGAAGCAAGAAGAATGTTATATCTCACCCCCTTACACAGTGTGTACAGAGCAGGATGACACAGGGGTGAGAACAGATCGCTGTCACCCAGCCTGATCCCCCCAGGACCAGGGAGCCGACACTGCGGCCCCTCAAAGTGGCTTCTAGGCTCCATGCTACGAATGTGCAGGGAAATGTTACCTGTTCTTCCTGCTTGACAATTCACACTAGAATACAGCCCCCAATAGCAATTATACCTTGCTGTACTGAAGTCTCTAGTGGAAGAATAGTCTCAGCTTTACGTCAGTAGTGTACGTGTGCAGGAGGCATAAACGCCTTATACTGCATAGTGTGTAAGTGCTCCACAGAACATCACTTCTGTACTGCTACATGCACCAACAGAATTGCCATGGAAATACTGCTGCTACTGCTAATACCACTACCAATGCTACTGCTACTAATGCCACTACCAATACTACTGCTGCTACTACTAATACTGCTGCTACTAATATTACTGCTAACTCAACTACAAATACTACTACTGGTACTACTAATACTAATGCCAACACTACTGCTGCTAATGTCACTACCAATACTACTGCTGCTACTACTAATACTGCTGCTACTAATATTACTGCTAACTCAACTACAAATACTACTACTGGTACTACTAATACTAATGCCAACACTACTGCTGCTAATGTCACTACCAATACAACTGCTGATACTACTAATACCGCTGCTACTAATACTACTGCAAATGCCACTACAAATACTACTACTGCTACTACTAATACTGCTGCCAATACTACTGCTACTACTAATGCCACTACCAATACTACTTCTTGCTTCTACTAATACTACTGCAGCTGCTACTATTACTAATACCACTACCAATACTACTTCCACTACTACAAATACTACTGCTGCTACTATTCCTAATTCCACTGCCAATACTAATTCTACTACTACTACTACAAATGACACTACTTCTGCTACTACTACAGATGCCACTACCAATAGTACTGCTACTGCTACTACTACTACTGCTACTGCCACTACTTATACTACTGCTACTACTACTTTTGCCATTACCAATACTACTTCTGCTACTACTAATACTAGTGCTGTTGTTACTATTGATAATACCACTGCCAATACTACTTCTGATACTACTAATACTACTGCTTCTGCTACTACTACTAATGCCACTACCAATACTATTTCCACTACTACCAATACTACTGCTACTACTACTAATACCACTACAATACTACTTCTGCTACTACTAATACTACTGCAGCTGCTACTATTACAAATACCACTACCAATACTACTGCTGCTACTACTAATGCTACTACTGCTAGTACTACTACCACTACAAATACTTCTTCTACTACTACAAATGCCACTACCAATATTACTTCTGTTACTACTAGTAATGACACTATCAATACTGCTGCTACTACTACTAATACTACTACTGCTACTACTACTACTAATGCCACTACTTATAAGACTGCTACTACAACTACTATTGCCACTACCAATACTACTTCTGCTACTACTAATACTACTGCTGTTGCTACTATTACTAATACCACTACCAATACTACATCTGATATTACTAATACTATTGCTGCTACTACTACTGCCACTACCAATACTACTTCCACTACTACCAATACTACTGCTGCTACTACTACTAATACCACTACCAATACTACTTTTACTACTACTACAAATGCCACTACCTCTGCTACTACTAATACTACTGCTGCTGCAACTACTACTAATATCACTACCAATACTACTGCAGATGCTACTAATACTACTGCTACAACTACTAATACCATTAACAAATAATACTTCTGCTACTACTAATACAACTGCTGCTAGTAGTAATACCACTACCAAATACAACTGCTGCTACTACTACTAATGCCACTATCAATACTACTGCTACTACTACTAATATAATACTAATACTGCTGCTACTACTACTAATCCCACTAACAATACTTCTACTGCTACTACTACTTATATACTAATATCACTACCAATATTACTGCTGCTACTGCTGCTAATGCCACTACCAAATACTACTACTGCTGCTATCACTACTTCTAATACCACTATTAAATACTACTGCTGCTACTACTAATGCTAGTGCCAGTACTACTGCTACTAATAGTAATACTACTGGTGTTGTTGCTACTATTAATACCACTACTAAATACTACTACTACTGCTGCTGCTACTACTAATACCACTACCAATGCTACTGATGCTACTACTACTAATATCACTACCAATACTACTGCTGCTACTACTACCATTACCAATACTATTCTGCTACTACTAATACCACTGCCAATACTACTACTGCTATTCGTACCACTATCAATACTACTGCTGCTGCTAATACTACTAATACCACTACCAATACTTCTGCTGCTACTACTTCTAATGCCACTTCTATTGCTGCTACTACTATTACTACCACTACCAATACTATGGCTGCTACTACTACTAATACCAGTTATTACTACTACTAATACTACTACTATCTCTACCAATACTACTGCTACTAATACCACTACCAATACTGCTGCTAATACTACTACTGCTGCTACTAATACTACCCCAATACTACTGCTATTACTAATACTGCTACTACTGCTGCTACTAATACTATCAATACTCTTTCTACTACTAATACTACTGCTATTACTTATACCACTACTACTATAAATACTAATTTTATTTATTTTACTTACTTATATAGGGCCACTAAATCCACAGCTTTAGGCCGAGGTCACTCTTGCGAGAAACTCGCAGGAGTCTCGCGTCTCAGTACCCAGCACTGCCGCCAGCACTTGGGACCGGAGTGTGCGGCTGCATGTATTTCTATGCCCAACTATCTATCTATCCCATATCTATCTATATATCTATCTATCTTATCTATCTATCTATCTATCTATCTATCTATCTATCTATCTATCTTCTATCTATCTATCTATCAATCCCATATCTATCTATCTATCTATCCCAAATCTATCTATCTATCTATCTATCTATTTATCTCATATCTATCTATCTATCTATCTATCTCTATCCCATATCTATCTATTTATCCCATATCTATCTATCTTCTATCTATCTCATATCTATCTCTCTGTCTATCTATCTATCCCATATCTATGTCCCATATCTATCTATCTATCTATCTATCTATCTATCTATCTATCTATCTATCTATCTATCTATCTATCTATCTATCTATCTATCTCTATCCCATATCTATCTATCTATCTATCTATCTATCTATCTATCTATCTATCTATCTATCTATCAACACAGAAATGAAATCTACTACATACACATAAGTACCACATAAACGGCTGTCAATAATAAAGCTCATCCATTAAAGCTATATAACCAAACCAAAGAAAAAATGGAATGAAGAGCAATTAATAAAATGTAAGGTTTTTTTATTTATACTCAATAGAATAAAATACAATATGTAGATAGAAAAGTATCAATAAATACAAATAAGGGAATCAGCGACATCCAATTACCACATATGTATAAAGGTCATGGCACAAATATTAATCTATAAGTACAGGCAGATAATAGTGACATAATCGGCTTTCTCTCAATTATCTTTTAAATTCAATAGTAAGTAACATCTCCCATAAAGTGCATAGTGCATATGATACAAAATATATTATAATCATCAAATATGGGTCTAAAAACCACCAGTGTGAGACACTGTCAGCTGTTATAAGAATAGCATAAGTAGGCAAGGGGCAGAGATAGCAAAATTTATAAACAAATGCCTGAAGTTCAAAATCAGAAGTACAAACCTATATAATATGTGGACAGCGGGACCCCTACGCGCGTTTCGCTTCTTGCTTCTTCAGGGGTCCCGCTGTCCACATATTATATACACTCACTGGCCACTTTATTAGGTACACCTGTCCAACTGTGTGTTAAGACTTAATTTCTAATCAGCCAATCACATGGCGGCAACTCAGTGCATTTAGGCATGTAGACATGGTCAAGACAATCTCCTGCAGTTCAAACCGAGCATCAGTATGGGGAAGAAAGGTGATTTGAGTGCCTTTGAACGTGGCATGATTGTTGGTGCCAGAAGGGCTGGTCTGAGAATTTCAGAAACTGCTGATCTACTGGGATTTTCACGCACAACCATCTCTAGGGTTTACAGAGAATGGTCCGAAAAAGAAAAAAAATCCAGTGAGCGGCAGTTCTGTGGCCGGAAATGCCATGTTGATGCCAGAGGTCAGAGGAGAATGGGCAGACTGGTTCGAGCTGATAGAAAGGCAACAGTGACTCAAATTGCCACCCGTTACAACCAAGGTAGGCAGAAGAGCATCTCTGAACGCACAGTGCGTCGAACTTTGAGGCAGATGGGCTACAGCAGCAGAAGACCACACTGGGTACCACTCCTCTCAGCTAAGAACAGGAAACTGAGGCTACAATTTGCACAAGCTCATCGAAATTGGACAGTAGAAGATTGGAAAAACGTTGCCTGGTCTGATGAGTCTCGATTTCTGCTGCGACATTCGGATGGTAGGGTCAGAATTTGGCGTAAACAACATGAAAGCATGGATCCATCCTGCCTTGTATCAACGGTTCAGGCTGGTGGTGGTGGTGTCATGGTGTGGGGAATTTTTTCTGGGCAATCTTTGGGCCCCTTGGTACCAATTGAGCATCGTTGCAACGCCACAGCCTACCTGAGTATTGTTGCTGACCATGTCCATCCCTTTATGACCATAATGTACCCAACATCTGATGGCTACTTTCAGCAGGATAATGCGCCATGTCATAAAGCTCGAATCATCTCAGATTGGTTTCTTGAACATGACAATGAGTTTACTGTACTCAAATGGCCTCCTCAGTCACCAGATCTCAATCCAATAGAGCATCTTTGGGATGTGGTGGAACGGGAGATTCGCATCAGGGATGTGCAGCCGACAAATCTGCGCCAACTGTGTGATGCCATCATGTCAATATGGTCCAAAATCTCTGAGGAATGCTTCCAGCACCTTGTTGAATCTCTGCCACGAAGAATTGAGGCAGTTCTGAAGGCAAAAGGGGGTCCAACCCCTTACTAGCATGGTGTACCTAATAAAGTGGCCAGTGAGTGTAGGTTCGTACTTCTGATTTTGAACTTCAGGCATTTGTTTATAAATTTTGCTATCTCTGCCCCTTGCTTACTTATGCTATTCTTATAACAGCTGACAGTGTCTCACACTGGTGGTTTTTAGACCCATATTTGATGATTATAATATATTTTGTATCATATGCACTATGCACTTTATGGGAGATGTTACTTACTATTGCATTTAAAAGATAATTGAGAGAAAGCCGATTATGTCACTATTATCTGCCTGTACTTATAGATGAATATTTGTGCCATGACCTTTATACATATGTGGTAATTGGATGTCGCTGATTCCCTTATTTGTATTTGTTGATACTTTGCTATCTACATATTGTATTTTATTCTGTTGAGTATAAATAAAAAACCTTACATTTTATTCATTGCTCTTGATTCCATTTTTTCTTTGGTTTGGTTACATACACATAAGGTTGACACATTGTATATTTGCTATTGTGGACTTTCTGGCCCTGCCGATTTCAGTCATAGGCTGGAGTCACACACAACGAATAAAAAATCGGTCCAATTTTAATGGTCCGAAATCGCACAAATGTTTCTTGACCAGTGATCCGTTTTTGATGCAATTTTTCTTCATTCATCCGATTTTAATTGCATGTAACCATCCGTTTGACATCCGTCTTGCGAGATTTTCTCGCCGGCTTGCAAAATGGACATCTAATGGAGCCCTATGACAGGTTTTCAAACACAAAGGAAAGAATAGATATAGACACATAGAATATATATATATATATATATATATATATATATATATATATATATATATATATATAATTCATGCAGCTCTTCATAGCAGAATAGCCACTGTAACATTTGCCGGCTTCTGTAAATTCATTCCCCTACCCGACATGAAATGACACATGGTTTACATATAGTTAACCATTTCATTTCATGTTTTTTTTTATGTCTATCACTAGTAATTAGATGAGGGTTTTTGTGTAAAATTTTGGAGTTGTAGGTGTTAATTTAAGGGGTTAATTCGTTGTAAGAAATTGCGGGGACTCCCTGCAGCCTCAGTGACATCAGCGGAATTCCCCGCAATTTTTTACAACGAATTAACCCCTTAAATTAACACCTACAACTCCAAAATTTTACACAAAAACCCTCATCTATTTACTAGTGATAGACATAAAAAAAACATGAAATGAAATGGTTAACTATATGTAAACCATGTGTCATTTCATGTCGGGTAGGGGAATGAATTTACAGAAGCCGGCAAATGTTAAAGTGGCTATTCTGCTATGAAGAACTGCATGAATTATATATATATATATATATATATATATATATATATATATATATATTGTATTCTATGTGTCAATATCTATTATTTAGTTTTTTTTATTTAACCTGTCAGTGTGATTTTACTGTATTGCTAAATTAATTGCCGGCTTTTTTCTGGTCCGTTTGTAATCCGATTTTTTATCGCCCCCATAGACTTGCATTGGCGAGTCTGATCCGAAAATCGGTGACAATCACAGCATGCTGCGATTGTCTCGGTCCGAGGAAACGTTCAGAAAAAAAATCTGGTGATGGGAGCTGCCCCATAGAATAACATTGGGACGAATGCAATGCGATTTTTTATCGCATTGCATTCGTCCGATTTAATCGCTAGTGTGACTCCGGCCATACTCCGCTAATCTGCTACAATCTAGCCCATTACCAGCTCTATAGTTGCCCGACACAGTTAGGATGTATTTACTGTAAGTGACAATGTGCTGTCTGTATAAATGAGTGGTGGTAAATGTCATTATGATTGGACTAGAATCTATCACCTATAGCTGTGTGGGCCCAGTCCTATAGAATATCTCGGCATTGTGAAGGCTGTGGTGTCTTCCTGCAGTTGATACTATTGCTTTGCTGTGGTGTCTCCTGTAGGATGTGGATGCGGCCACTGCCAGACGGATTGCATTGGAAAAGCAGCTGAAAACTTTAGAGACAGAGATTGCATTTCTACAGCGAGTGCACGGGGAGGTAAGGACACATTCACATTGAGAACTCTACCACTCTTGTGTATGGGGTGCGCAGTGTAACCCAGGACCCTCTCTGTCAATGCAGGAGATTGAGGAGTTGATGAAGCAGATCTACAACATGGATGCCTCCTGTGTCCTGGCATTCTCCATCCCAGACTTTGCTGCTGCTCTAAGGGACATTCAGACAGAATATGAAGAAATTGCAGCCAAGAACCTGCAGGTTAAAATTAGAGCACATCCTGTTTGGGGAAATATCGAATTAGATGTCAGATTCTCCTTAATATTTGTGGCAACCTAAAAAGCTTGTTTATCTTGTATCCGATAAATCAGAATGTAGCCATTGGACATCCCTGACAGTCCTCATAGATTGATGCACACAAAGCTCTTTCCTAGCTTGCTCTATTAACCCCTACATAGCCCAACACACTCATTGCTCTATTGGAAATGGAAAGCTTGAGGGTTCCCCTGTGCTGCAGTCATTTTGCTGCAAGGTGGTTAATTAAAGAGTTTGGTGTTCATAAGACCTTAATGAACCTTCCTTTGTGAAGACCTGACACTACATGTCTACATCCCCATGCTTATTATGTCTTCTGCTGCTCTTACCCTTAGGAGATGGACGAGTGGTACAAAAGCAAATTTGTTGACTTCAGTCAAGCTTCTACAAAGCATGCTGAAAACGTGAGACATTACAGAGGAGACATGGCAAACTGCAAGAGAAGCGTAAGTGGGGCTGCAAAGGCCTTGGAGCCCATTGATGTCACTTCATGTGGAGCCTATCTTGTGATGTCCCTAACATTTGGATTGTGACTACTATCTTCTGTGCTCTGCATTATACAGACTCAAAATCTCAAGTAAAATCTCCATAGGTTGGAGGCAGCTAATTAAAGACCCATTCACACAAAGCAGTTACCAATATGTCAAGATAAAATGGCAGTACTGATAGTTTTCCATACGCATGTTGAGATCATTGTTTTTTTTTTCAAATCTAATACATTTAGTCTATAGCCAACATTGTTTTTTTCATGGTGGGTCCTGATTGGTCAATTAAACTGGGATGGCAACCTTGTACTTGCCCACAAGTAAACACGTGAATCCTCTGGTGGGCTCTTTGCAAGAATGAGCCCCTTACTCTTCTATAGGAGTAGTAGTTGGCACAATACACCTGATTCACTATGTTGTACTGCAAAAGCTAAATTCCATAATTCATAAAACAACCAGATCAGTTTATTATTATATAAGTTGGTATAGAAATTTTTGTATGTGCCTAAACAATGGGCTCTTACGGTCAATGCCACCGGCAGGCCCTTGGCACCCCAATTGGACACTACGTAATGGTATAACACACAGGAAGTCCTTAAATATGTCTACCATCAAGTCTTTACGTTAAAGGGAATCTGTCACCCCTTTTTTGAGATATCATATAATGATATCATTCAATTGTGTGTCACATAAGGATTCTCTTAGTACTTTTGCTTCCCCCTGACCCCGCACCTTTCATGCATAAATACCTTTTTTATATCGGTTCAGATGTATGTAAACTGCCGCAGTCTGGTCCGATGGGCGGGTCTTATTCACCTGCTCCTCCCCCCCTCCCTGTCTTGCTCTATGCATTTCTTCTTGTGTAGAGCAAGACAGGGAGGGGGGAGCAGGTGAATAAGCCCCACCCAGCGGACCAGACTGCAGCAGTTTACATACATCTGAACCGATATAAAAAAGGTATTTATGCATGAAAGGTGCGGGGTCAGGGGAAGCAAAAGTACTAAGAGAATCCTTATGTGACACACAATTGAATGATATCATTATATGATATCTCAAAAAAAGGGTAACAGATTCCCTTTAAGCCTTAGTCAAAATGTGATTAAGGTGTGCATTAAATCTGTCTAATCATCATCAGTAACTGTGATCGAAATCTTTTCCTTCAATGAAAAGCATGCGAGTGAAATGCAAGGAACAATGAAGTTACCCAGTCCATCTCTCCTTCCTCACCATTTATTTGCGTTACTCTATATGAGAAAATCTTCATAGTTTTTATTCATGTGCATATCTCTCAGTGCAGGACTGACTAGTCACCTTATCACACATCTCTGTGACAGGTCCCCTAACCTTACCAATGGTAATTTGGCATCTACAGAATTATCAGGAGCTCTAATACAGTGTTTATTTGGTTGTAAAAATGTAAAGAAAATGTCAAAAATATGTTTCTGATTGAGAGGGTTCATTGCAGATTAAAAGCAAAGAAACTGAATTAGAATCCCTTAAAAACAAAAATGCAGCACTGGAGGCCCAATTGAAAAAGACCCAAGAAATGAATAAACTTGAGATAGAGGAGCTACAGGTAGGTAATGGCTTGTGGTTAGTAGCTCTAGCAGTGGTAATTTTACCTATCCTGTTCACTTTCCCAATGATTTAATTTATTTTCAATTTCAATAATTAGGAGAAAATCAGGAAATTTGAAGATCATTTAAAATCTCTAAAGGAAAAAATTGCATTGCACTTACGGGAATATCAAGACTTACTGAGTGTAAAAATGGCCCTGGATATTGAGATTGCCACATATAGGTAACAGGAGTATTATTTCTGTTCAATTAAGTGTTTGTTAGGTATTTGGTATGAATAATTTGTTTTTTTCTCTGTTTGACATAAAAGGTTACAGTCATAGAATCTGAGCTCCTTGGCTGCTTTTGGTACTGTGGGAATGCTACTCCCTTGGGTAACACAGAAACAATTTCCATTTATGTGTCCAGGCTGGTTTATTGGTGCTTCATAAGCCATGCCACAAGCAAAAGAAAACAAGTAGCCTTTCAGTGTAGGCAAAACAAAGTAAACAGTTCCAACAAAGTCACTTCAGAGACTGTCAAGGACACACAGGCTGGATAGCAGCCAGTATACTGGCTCAGTCCGGAGACATCACAGAGGAGGTCTTCTTACCTCCACACACAGACCATGTGTCAAACAAGCAGACTCCATTTTATCATGTGAACCACACCCAGAGATGGGGTGTGGGGGAAGTCTGACCCTCCCATCTCTCAGACTGCCCGTAAACCTAACCCAGATGCAGGAAACAAGCCTCTTAGAAGTATGTGCACATTTCTCTAGATTTGCATCATGGAGGACAATCACCTCTGTGATACATTCCTAACATCAAATATGCATCTGGTAGTCACCTTACAGTACAAAGTGAAGTGATATTGATTACAATAGCATCCATTTAGACATAAGTTTCCCTATAATGTCATGGCATATTAGAAAGAGGGTACAAGATTAAGTACTTAGTTTATAGCATCAGTTTGGGTTGACTGACTTCCTTTCAAGTTTTTGCTCTCAAGCTTATCCACAATTCTACTTCCTTGCAAACCCATGGTAATTATGTAATAGATCCTGGGATTCTTGGCTGGGCAATATTGTCTTGTGCTCAAAGTTTCCTCTGTGGACTTTGTGACCAATGCTGTGAAGGAGTCTGGCTGACTGGCACATTTCAATGGTTAAGCCAACCCTCTTCTGTGTATATATGTTGAAATAATCCACTAACCCATACCCCTTCATATAAAGCACTGGTAATGTGCTAATGTAGAAAATGCTTTGCTTTGTCGAGCTCAAGCAGAAAGTGAACCTGCCAAAATCTGTTACTGACTGATGATATGTTTGTTCATTATCAGTAAGTCGTATATCTGTGAGGTGGCCACGGTGGTAGTCATAGCAAGGGGCTGCTGTTCAGGCACATTCTGGCACCCCACAAAGAAAATATAATGTCTCGCCTGATGTGTGGTTTGTGTGTAATGCAAGTCACTCACTTTTGGATTGGAGATCTCCTCAGGTTGCACGGTCCCGAGTCCATTTTAGCAACTCAACTTTACACAACAAGTTCAGTTCAGTCACAGACACCGCACAGAAATTCTCACTGATCACAGTTCCTTCCCACTGTGCTGTTCCTTGCTTTCCTGGCAATCTTTGTTCCTAAAGCGTATCATCCAATACCACAGCTTCCCAACTAGCAAGACTAATTCTTGCTTGGAGGTCCACGCCCGTTCTCCCCTCCGAGGGCGAAATAAATGATGGCTCTTCCAAACCTTTTCGAGACCGTAGGTCTTGAATGTTCTAAGATATCCCACTGAACCTAGTCGCTGCCATTCTTATGCTGCTCCTGTTTCCTTGTTCCCATGTGAATTCCAGGCCTATGGCCCTGAACTGTTGGTTCTTCCTTGAACCCGTTTCTGGATCAACCTCACAGATCTCCATCCAACTCACTAACTGCCCTAAACTAGAAAGTGTCTTAGCTATGTCTGCTCCTACCACTCCCAACTTGAAAATCCCCTATTTCCTTAACCACTTCTATCCTGAACCTGACCAACATTCCAATCTACAGTGCCCCCCACTGTACTAAATCCTATACTAACCGTTGCTGTTACTCTAACTAAATCCTACACTTGTGCTATAATTCCCTAACTCTATTCCGAGTTCTATAAAAATGCATAATTATACATTATACATACATCATTACATAATAAACCATCTTACACGTAAAACGTACCCATTTTACTAGGAAGGGATGCAGGGCATGACTTGACCCCAACACACCCTTACATATCTTTTTATTTAAGACAGGACTCTAGGATAAAAATACAAACAAGATATGCTGGTCTGGTAGTCTGTAACCTTAAAGATACATAAAGCAATGTGGGGGCCGTATATTTAACACAGTAGAATAATTTTAAACAATATTTTAGGTTGTTTCATATTTTATTTTACAAACATTGGAACACTGCAAAGTATACTTAGTCTACTTATAGAACGGCAGAAGAAGTCTCGACTATACATCTAGGTATATGTTTCGTTTTCTCTTTTCAGAAAGCTTATTGAAGGTGAGGACAGCAGACTTGCTACATCAGTGAGTGGAATTCTTCCCCAGAGTAAAGTATCTGGAGTAACACATGTGAGTTCCACCGAAAGTGTCTCTCAGACAACTGTCCTCATCAAGTGAGTATAATTCTTTGGTGGCATATAGGAATCACTCCAGTCTCGCAGTATTCATTTAACCATTCCTGTTCTCTCTGTTTTCATAAACAACAGTTAAAGCAGGTGAAAAGAAAGTATGAAAGTGTTACCCGGCAAGTGTTGTTGAAGACCTAGCAAGTGCTCCTGAAGAACTGGCAAGTGCTCCTGAAGATTGCTAGATCCATGGCTTTAGCTTTTTTATCTGCTCTGTGCTCAGGACTATATTCTCTTTTCAATGCTCAGCATTGTTATCTACAATCAACTTTTTCTAGCTTTGCTAAATAAACACATTAGCATCAACCTTGTCTGAATTTATTTATAAATCATTCTTCAAATAAATCTTTTATGTGACAGCTCTTCATGGTACTAAACTAGACTTCTATATCTATAATGTGTAAAAGATATATAAGGCCTTGTTTCTATTTATACAGCTGTCCATTGTTTTATTCCTTCTGGTGTGATACAGAAAAGCCAGAGGGAAGCAATTGCCAGAACTGATCCACTAGATTTCTTTGGGATTGTTCCCAGTCATCCATTGCATCAGTTGCTGCAACAAACTTGTCTTAGAGACGGATCGGGAAATGCTGAAAGCAATGTTTCATGTTTTTTATTATCTGGCCATGAATGTGCTACTCACTTTTCCTGGTTTCTAGCAATGGTTTGCTCCTTCCACTATGGTCATCGCTCTTTGCTGTGCTCCATGTTGGGCATTACATGTCGTCTGTCATTTGCCAGTGATATCATCTCCCTAGGCCTATGAGGCTGTGTGCACACGCTGCGGATTTTGCTGCGGTTCCGCAGCGGTTTTGGCCGCTGCGGACCCGCAGCAGTTTTTGCTGCGGTGTACAGTACAATGATTCCCTATGGGAATCAAAAACCGCAGTGCAGACGGTGCGGAATTTTCCGCGCGGATTATCTGCGGTTTTCAATCCGCAGAAAGAATTGACATGCAATTCTTTCTGCGGATTCTCCTGCGGTTTGCCATCTCCTCCATTGAGGAGATGAAAAACCGCAGGGCAAAACCGCAGAGCAATCCGCAGGTAAAACCGCAGGTCTTTTGACCTGCGGTTTCACCTGCGGATTGTACAAAATCCGCGCGGATGAATCCGCACCTTTTCCGCAGCGTGTGCACACAGCCTTAAGGTCCAGTTTGACTCACCCCAATATCTGAGTATTAAGGTAAGTCTGTCTTCAATTGCTTGCATGTACTGCTAGTTAAGCCATTGTTTGCTTCAAGCATCATGAACTGTTATTTGATATGATACAATACACTTTATTGATCCCAAGGTAAATTGTAGTATTTGAGACTGTTTCAATTTGCTGTAGATTCTGTGACACGCCAGAAGCCATAGAGCTATGAGAAGAGGAAAATGTCAGGTCCGAAACAGCACACAGATATAGGTATGAAAGTCCACAGCAGTCAGCAATGTAATGTGGACAGACTCCGATAAAAGTTTTTGATGCTCACAGCAAATGATGGGTTAACCAGAACAAATGCAGGTTATAGTTTCCACAGCAGACTGTAATGTAGTGAAAACTGTCACTAATAACAGCTCATGATGCTTGCAGTAAACAGTGGGCTTACCAGCAGCAGATGCAGGTAATGTGAACAGACTTTAATAATTATAGAGAATAAAGCGGCACTGGTATGTATGGGTTTATAACTGCTGCGAATCCAGATACCAACAACAAGGTAATCAAGAAAAATGTAGAAAACTCGCACTGAAAAAAACAAGGATTGGGAGAAAAAAGTGTTTACTTATAGTACTCATGTAAGGTTACAGAAGGAATGTGTCCCGTACTCTAGGGGGTCATAGCATGACAGAATTCCTTGTCTCTCCATCCAGAGCCATCATGGCAACCTCTGCCTCTAATGCAGGTGTCATCCCCTTGGAGCACCCTAACCGCTTGGTCTGCCACGTTGGCGTCTGGAGACTGCATCCTGCCGACTACGCCAAGTGTAAGGTTACAGCAGGAAAGCGGCATGCAGTGACGGACGGGAGGCAGAGCAAAGGTTGACAGGTTTATTTACAGGGGAATACTCCACGCAGGGAGGTATAAGGTTAAACAGGGGATTAAACAGAATAAAAGGCAAAAGATATGGTGAAGTGGAGAACTATGTTTCAGATAACGGCAGTTCATTAGCTTGTGTGTCAGGAAGTCCTTAAACTGCAGCTCCTGCTGCGAACTCATTAGCGCCGGCAACGGCTGGCGTGGTGTATCTTCCAAGACAGCCCTGTGTGCAACAAAACCTCGTCTTCAGGTGACAGCGGTTGGTCTCCGACACCTTCCGCTGCCCCTAGTCCATACACTACTGTGGCCGGAGGAGAATACTATCTGAGCCCAACGTGGCTTTGGGTCGCCCTCACACCCAGGGCAGCAGGGTACTCGGTACCGGGCCGGTGTCAGGGGGATGTGTCACAGCAGCAGTGACCCGGTCCGTGGCCCTGGGTGCCCAATATCAATAGCGGTGATGTTAATGGTGTTAAAGTTTATTTGAATAGTTCATGACGCCACCCGTGGTATTTGGCAAGTAAGATGTTGAGCCAACGCTGCGTACAGATCCGCTGGGACTGATGGTGTGGTGCAGCAAAGATGGTGTAGCTCCCCACAGGTAGAGCTGTAGTCCCAGGGCAGTGTAGGTGCAATGGACGAGGAGAGGCGCAGAATGGTATAGATGCTGGTACCCAGATGTAGCGGTGCTGGAGGTGTTAGCGACGAATGAATGGAGGACACCAGGGCTTGTAGTTTCAAAGCTTTACTCACAGTTCGTGGTACCCACTGGTGCCTGCCTCCATGCCGTGTCCTCCGGGGTAGAGAATCAACCTCCCGGGCAAGTCGGGGTTCTCCTCTCCAACACTCCGCCAACATGTGCCTTTCCTGAACGACTCCTCTATTGCGCCTTTTAGTGTGAAGAACTCCAGTACCGTAGTTCTCTGGAATTCCTCCTGTCAGATGTTCCTAGAACCTCACTTGCATGACAGACAGCTGTAGCCTCTATCGGAGACTCCTCTCAGAGTCCTGGCTCGTGAATCGGTTGCTGTTGTGTCCCAAGTCTTGGATGGGAGTAGTGCATTTACAACCAACTACTCCACCGGTGTCTGCTGCAGAACCATAAGTGTCCGTACAACCTCGGGGACCGGGCCCCGGCCTTGCGCTGAGAACCTATAGGCAGGATTCCTCTTCCAACCCACAACTCCTCTCTGTTCTCTTACTCCTTCGTTCCGCGCTGTTCCTTCTCTCTCTTATGGAAGCTGAGGTTGCAGGTCTACGTCCTTCTCTTTCTCTTCTCTTTCCCGTGCCAGCTGGCTCAGATCACTGAGGCAGCTGCAGCACTCTTTTTAAATTAAACTCAAACTGAACTCAAACTAACTTCAGAACTGAACTTCTCTCGCCTGACTTTCCGTCAGACTGACCTACAATTCTTCATTTTCCCCCTCTTTTATACTAACTCCACCCACCTCCCAGCACATCTCGTGTTACGAAACAGGGTTCCACGAAGGGTGCTCTGCTACCCCCAGCCTGAAGCTGCTAGGCGGACCTACTGAACTATCCTGTGTGTGGGATGCAGGTGTTGGAGTGTGGAAAGGAGTTCCCAACTTACCTAGTTGGTGGGGCACTACACCTTAGGAGAAGGTGCAGTACCTCTGTGGCGACTGAGCCTCAGGGGCGCCACAGCTTCACAATTATTCTTCACTGGTGAAGTCAGGCACAAGTGTCAGGGCAACTACTCACTGCCGACGTCAGGGCACAAGTGTAAGTCTTGTGTAGGGAGGAGGACCCCCACAGAGTGTCCGGGCCGCAACCAAGGGGATCGCCATCTGAGTTCCTAAGGAAACAGTACCCAGGGAACAGAGGAGGAGAGTGGACTGTTGAGAGGGACAGGACAGCAAGGGGAGGAGCGAGTATAAAAGGGACAGGGAGCGCGCAGAGGAGTCAGTTGGTGATACGTCAGACACGGAGCAGGAGACAGAGGGGGAGCGAGAGAACGGGAAGGAGACTGACAGTTGAGAGAAGAGACCAGCAGCAGAGGGTAGATACACAGTGGCCCTCAGGAAAGAGGCACCGAGCTTAACGACAGGTGACTGCCTCTTCACCCCAATCCCAGGTTACGATCTGCCCCCCCGGTCATCCTCGGCCGTTACCGCTGAGCTCGAGCCCTCCAAGGCCTGTCTGCTCCCTCTGCCGGCTGCTGCCATCCCCCTTCAGCCCGCCGTTGCGGCCTGCCTGCTGCCACCCGCGGACGCTGCCGTTTCACTTCAGCCCGTGGTTGCGGCCTGTTTATCACCGCTCATAGCTACCTTCACCCCGCTGCAGTCGGCAGTTGGGGCCTGTTCCTCGTCAACAGAGACACTCTGCACACAGCCCCAGGCTGTGCGCGTGGCTAGTAAACCGCCACTCTTGAGCTCTGCGACACAACAATGCTTGGGGACAGGAGTCCCATTGAACTTGCTAACAAGCGCAACCCCGCTGTTATAACAGGGGGTTACTTCATCTCAGGACTCAATCAGGGCCTGTTGTGCCCCAACTCCTCCTGGGCGCTGGAACGCCCGAAGACTACTCCAAATCTTCAGCAGCTGGGCCCAGCGGCTGCGACGCCAAGGCAGCCTCATCAAAGACGCCACAGCAGCCTCATCAAAGATGCCAAAGCAGCCTTATCAAAGACGCCAAAGCAGCTTCATCAGCAACGCAGCTTCCACAGAGACGCCGAGGGACGTCAGGACGGATAAGTGACATTATAGAGTATAAGGATCCGTAGACGACCATACCGTGGCCCCATAGTAACCGGCCTCGGCCGGGTTAGTCGTGTTCTTTACAGATAGTGTTTGGTTGTACTGAGTCCCTGCGAGGACAACTGTTGTTATCCCTATTTGGTTGCTTAGTATAGCCCTAGCGGCTTCAAATTATAAAAGTTTGCTTTTCAAAGTTCAACCAGTCTCGCGTCTCGTCACTGCATCCTGCGAACCTGCTGTTACCTACACTTGTATGCAGTCCCTCTTGGGCAGCGCGTGTGTGGTACTCACGGTCATTGTAGTGTACGGCATCCGGTTCTCTGGCAGTCACTGGACACACACTGCACATCCCACTTTCCCTGGTCCCCGCTGTTGACGGCAAGTGACGCTGGTCTGCGTGGCGCTGGTGCTCCCAGCTGGAGCACTCCTCTCTGTGGCTGCTGCAACACATGGCTCGGCTCTGCTCTGTGTGCACGGCTCTGCTCTGCAGCGATTCCTCTCTCCGGATTGCTATTGGCACACTACTTCCCTCAATTCAGCAGTCCCCATCCTTCATGTCTGCTGCAGCACGGCCTATCACAGCCCCGGCACTCTCTGGAGGGGGAAGCTGCTCACTGCTCTGCGCTGGCACCACACTGACTTGCTTCGCGTGCTTTTTCCTTTTATTCCTCCGCTGCGTGCGGTTTTCTGCCTCTCCCCGCCCCCTTGGTCAGGAGGAAGGTCCATCTCTCTCAGGCTTCTCCCCAGGAACTGGGGAAGGTCCACCTCACTAAAGCTTTCCCCCGGGAACAGTGGATGCAGCCTCTCAAGTTCCAGACCTGGTACGCAGGTACCAGCTGCCTCTTCGCCCCCCCTACACTCAACAAAGGATAAACAAGAAACGTGTATAGAGTCTAGCATCTGTAACAATTATTACAATTAGCCCGGTGGTAAGAATAGAAGCTGGAACAAATGCTGGAAAAATAAATAAATAATGATTAATAAAAACAATAGACGGTCCACAAATGCTAGCAGGTATTGCAACTTACCCGGTAGTCAATAGAAGCTGAAAAAGAATATAATTAGTTAGGTGGATTGAAGCAATAATTTGTTAGCTAGGACAGTTAAGTCCATTCAGAGAGAAAATATATGTACGGTATATACAAGCAAGTGGAATTCTCCTAAGAGCTGCAAAGTAAGACGGCAGGAGTAAGGGGTTAATGTATGTAAACTGAACAATTATTAGATAAATATATGGAGGTAGGTAATGGGTCCCGGCATAGAAGATTAGTCCAAAGAGTCCTTAATCCAAAGTCTATGCACTCAAATAATAGTTCAGTGTCTATTAACGTAAGGAGTGCTGCCCCGGCCGGTGGCAGCTACTCCGGGTAGATTCTTCGGCAACCGACAGAGGGCTCATGCCCAGCAGATGAAGCGTGCTCAAGAGCACAAAACAGTTTCCACAAGTGCTGCTGTGTACAATACCTCCAGTGGTCTCCGGTCAATGACTGCATCCTAGCGGTAGGAGCAGGACCTATGCGATGCAGCAGTACACCACGTGACCAACGCTCAAGTGGTCGGAGGGGGCCCGGTCACTTGGGCGGTAGCGGTGTGCAATGGGAGCAGGACCTGTGTGACGCAATGGACCATGTGACACCTTGTGACCAACGCTGGATGAGTAAGGATAGCAGAGTGGACGAAAAACCATATAATCTTCTAGACTTTAATAATTGGTTAATCAGCATGGCTGAGGGTTTGCATAAATCACAAAATCACAGTCCAATATGATCTCCATGTATTATGAACAGTCTGTAAGTATTAGCTCAAGAAACTCATGGCAAACAATGGGTTTTATAAGCTCTTCTAGTGGAGTTGTAGGTGATAGTAGCAAAAATAATAGAAGTCTAAGGCTATGTGCACACGGTGCGGATTCTGCTGCAGATCCGCAGCGGATTTGGCCCTGCGGATCCGCAGCAGAACTGCAGGTGATGTGCAGTACCATTCTAGCCTATGGAAAATTGAAACCGCTGTGCAGACGGTGCGGATTTTTCCGCGCAGTTTTGCCTGCAGTTTCAAATCCGCAGAAAGAATTGACATGTAATTCTTTTCTTTGGATTCCGCTGCGGTTTGCCATCTCCTCCATTGTGGAGGTGATAAACCGAAGGGCAAAACCGCAGGCTAATCCGCAGGTAAACCGCAGGTCTTTTGACCTGCGGATTTACCTGCGGATTGTGCAAAATCCGCGCGGGAAAATCTGGGGGTGAATCCGCACCGTGTGCACATAGCCTAAGGAGATAAATGCAGCAGAAGAAACTGGATGTTGTCAGTGCCCAGACTGGATGGCGCGAGCAAGGATTCTGGCCCCACTGTGCCAAAAACCAGACTACCTTGGAGAGGTGTGACTAAGCAGCTGCCTTGTTGTTCAATGGAGCCTCTAGTGGTGAGGTCAGGCTTTTGCGGCAGGTAGCTGCCACTGGTTCCACTCCAGGGCTGTGTCTGGCAGTAGCAGCTGATCCCACAAGGGGACAGAACACTAATGAGAGGTGCAGAGCTGCTGGAGAGAAACGGCAGGGTAGGGAAGGCTACAGACAAGGAAACAAATAGGTACAGGTATAGGACGAAGTTCAAACAAGGACCGATATGGGAACAAGTCCAGGACACAGGATTCAGGCCTGGGTATACAGTCCCCAGGGTTGCGGAAGCAAGACACATAGAATACAGGTACGGGCCTGGGTATGCAGCCCCCAGGAAGGCAGAAATGAGACACAAAGAATACAGATACGGGCCTAGATATACAGCCCCCAGGGTGGCAGAAACAGGACAGGACCTGTCAACAGCAGAAAGCAGACTCAGAGAGATTGTTGCTCAGGCATCTCCCTATGGGTGAAGATGCCTTAAGTACCGATACTTCTTGGCAATAGGCTGGGGACAAATTTGGAGTGTGCGCACTGTCTCTATAAGACTCAAGAAGTACCGGCGTCGCCGCCCTTAGCATCTACCAGGAAGTATGCAGGAAGCAAGGACATGAGGTTCACAGCATGGAGAAGGTAGAGGACAGAACTCACAGCATGGCCTGTAGTGGTGAGTAAAATGGGAGATGGGAAGCCATGCAGTGATGCCGGCAGGGATGTTACACATTAGATAACTCCATACTAAAGATATGGTTAGACTTTGTTCACTCTGGCTAATGTCAATGTGTTGTTTCCATTTTTCAATTGTAATACAAATTGTGCTATGGACAAAAAAATCATTACCCAGTTTTTTTTAAATACATTTAACACAAAACATAATTTAAATAATAAGTTATATTTTGATTATAGTGTCCCTTCAGGGTGGATGGCTATCTGAAGTCCATGTCATATACAGTGGTGCTGATACAAGGCACCAACAGCTGATGAAAACAGATTGCGATATTTCAGGTAAATCATCATTTATGCAGTCAGTGTGTCCTAAATTGGTTTGGCCATCAAAAGGCAAGTCCACTTAATATCGGTAACAATGTAAGGAAAATGTGGTTTCCACCCATCACAGTAAGGCTGTGTGAACACGTTGCATTTTTTACGTTTTTGCGGCGTTTTTCCACTGCGGAATCGCCACGAAAACGCAAAAAAAATGCATCCCCGTGCTAATGCTGAGGATATTTTCACTGCAGAATCGCATAGCGGAAAAATCCGCAGCATGCCCATACTTTTTGCAGAATCGCGGCGATTCCGCACCCATAGGAATGCATTGATCCGCTTACTTTGCGCATGTGGCTATGCCCACCATCTGCAAAGTAAGCGGATCATGTGCACATGGTACCCAGGGTCTGGAGGAGAGGAGACTGTCCTCCAGGCCCTGGGTACTATAATCCTGTAAAAAATAGAATAAAAATAAAAAATAGAGATATAATCACCCTCCGGCAGCCCCCAAAGTCCTTCCCGGCTTTCACCACGCTCCTGGCATCTTCCAGTTCCAGTAATGCTTTGCGCGAATGGCCACGATGATGTTGCGCTCTCGTGAGCATGACGTCATCTCAGGTCCTTCACACAAAGCATTACTGGGATCGGAAGATGCCGGGAGCGCCGCAGAGCAGATCGGGGGCCGTCGGAAGGTGGGAATAACAATATTTTTTATTTTTTTTTAATTATTTTAACATCCTACTTATAACATTCCAAGCGATGCTAATCGCTTGGAATGCGCAAGCATTCCGCAAGCGAAAAACGCTTGCAAAACGCTTATTTTCCTCTGGAAAAACGCATGCGAATTCACATGCGTTTTACCCACGGGGGAAGTGCGGAAATGTTGCGGAAATTTCCGCAGCATTTCTGCAACGTGGGTACATAGCCTTATAGATACCGAATGTGCTATTGTATATTAATATGCAGGCCCAAAAAAGTCTAGGGAGAATATACAGATTGTTACAGGCAGCACATTTGAGGTGATGTTAAACAATGTACCTATGTCAGATTGCAAATAGAAAGAGCTTTAGCTCTAAAATATGTCCTGAAAATGTTCTTACGTCCCTATAACATGTTATAGCTTTCCGGATTTTAGACACATTTTTGCAGGCAGTCTCTGTGACTACAGATTGCCTAATTGTGACAGTGAGCAGATTGCAAACTGTCATGATTCCCCTGTATTCTCAGTGCATGAGGGTGGTCATATGATTTCAAGTATGCAATTTGCATATTTGTGGTCATGTGACAATTAAATTCTCACCTTCATTTCTCTCAACAAATAATTGAGAGAAGTGGACCAGAATTTAGTTGGCATGTAAGACGTGACCGCAACAATGCAAAACATATACTGTACATGCGGCCACTTGATCGCTCAATGATGCTGAGAATATAACGGAATCATGACAGCGTGCACATTTCACACTGTCACAATTCGACAATCTGCAGTTGTATAGACTGACTTCAGAAATTTGTTTCAAGCCTGGAAGATCTCTTTAATGATTTTAAATAGGTTTGCATACAATAATATCTGTAAGATTCCTGCTTTACTTCATATCTATCATGACTTTCCTCATATTATAATATTCACCTTTGGAACATAGTCATCTACCATTGTTTCAATAGAGGAGATTTCAATGAGTAGTGTGAATATGGAGATGTTCTTTTCTACTAATCTCTAGTGTCTTGCAGAGGATTCCACAATTTCCTATAGGATCTGTTTGGTACACTGTGGCGTAAATTTTACTGCTTAATATCGCCACTGGCTAAATATAAAAAAGATTAATGCAACTAACGTTTGGGTGCCAGACAGATGCAACCTGTGCATAAGGTTTGGGTCGATGGTATCCAGCTTAGAGAAAAACAAACAAATTGGCCAGCAACATAATATACAGTAAGTGAATGAGCCCCAAGGTGCTCCTAGACTCCTCTGGCAGAAGTGTATCTCCCAAATTCCAGCATGGACCTTCCATTTCTGCAGATGTGCCCTGATACACATCAGATCATTTTAGTAAATTTTCCCTCCAGAAAAAAAAATAAAAACTATTGTGAGAGGAATAAATTTAAGAGCAACTTGAATAAACTAACAGGACATCTGATTTTAGTTCCCTAAACCTCTGCTGGTGTAGATTGTTATTTTGCAATCATTTATACTCACCTCCCACCTGCTCGTCTTTTGAAGCCGGCAGGTGACCTTCAGCATGCAAGCAATGGGAGTGCATTACGTCAATGTCATGTGCCACCAGTTATGTGCACGATGACGTTAGCTGCTGGCCTCTGATTGGCCAGCAGCATGTATTGCAGCGCACAGATCTGGAGACCCCAGTGTCACAATGCACTTCAGCTGAATGTGCGTTTGAGGACGTACATCCAGTTGACGTTTGCTCTAACGCTGGTGGGCTGCTCATCCACACCGACCCAGTCTCGACCTCTGCGACCGCAATCATTCTGCCCGTGATCACTGTCCATTCAGCATACAGGCTCTAAAAGAGGACATTCTAGAAGAATGAAGAAAGATAGCTGTTACCATATGTCGCCAGCTGGTTCATTCCATTATCCATCAAAATTTTAGATATTCTTGTATTCAGTGAGAGATTTATTAAAATCTTACTTTTCAAAGGAGATTTACTCATTTATGGAAAGCACTGTATAACCCCAATTCCAAGAAAAGTTGGGACACTATATAAAATGTAGACGAAAACTGATATAATCTCTTACAGCCATATTTTATTCACAGCAAAATTTAGAACAAATATCAAAAAATTAATGTTATTTTTTCTTTTTAATTTGAAGAAAAAAAACTCATTTTGAAATTGATGGCAGTAACATGTCTCATAAAAGATGGGATAGGTATGACAGAAGGCTGGAACAGTAAGTGATATCGATGAAAAATAGCCGGAGGGTTAAATTTCAACTATGTCACATGAATATGCATAAAAAGAGCATATTAGAAAGGCAGAGTCTCTCAGAAGCAAAGATGGTCAGAAGTTCACCAATCTGAAGAGCTGCATCTTAAAATTGTAGAACAATATGAGAAAAATGATAATGAAAAACTGTAAAGACTTTCAATATCTCACTATCTAAATATATATGATGTCATCAAAAGGCTGAGAGATTCTGGAGAGATGTATGTGTACAAGGGAGAAGGCCGACTGTCAATATGAGATGCTAGTGGTCAGTAGACCCTCAGGTGGTACTGTGTTAAAAACAGGCATGGTTTGGTCTTGAAAATCACTGCATAGGCTTAGGAATACTTACAGAAATAAATGACTATGAACACAGTTTTCCATGCAATCCACAAATATAAGTGAAAGCTCCATCACACAAAGATGCCTACATCAAACAAAAATGGGACAACATTCCTCTTTCAAAACGCCAGCTATTAGTTTCCTCATTTCTCAGATGGTTTTATAGACTGTTGTAAAAAGAAGAGAGAATGCTACACCAATGGCAGACATCGCCCTGTCCAAACTTTTCTTTTTAAAGATGTGCTGCTGAAATTAAATATCTCATTTTCACCTTCTGATCTGTGTTCTATGCTATGTTGGGAATACAATATGGCTATAAGAAAGTTCCTAGTCTTGGCATCCTTTTACTCTCTTGACTTTACATAGTGTCCTAACTTATTCTGTATATATACAGCTCTGGCAAAAATTAAGAGACCACCACATCAAAACCCTGTCATGGGCAGTCCATTCTCCAGACCTGAACTCCATTGAAAACCTCTGGAATGTAATGAAGAGGATGATGGATAGTCACAAGCCATCAAACAAAGAAGAACTGCTTACATTTTTGCACGAGAAGCAGTGTGAAAGACTGGTGGCAAGCATGCCAAGACGCATGAAAGCTGTGATTAAAAATCATGGTTATTCCACAAAATATTGATTTCAGAATTCTTCCTAAGTTAAAACATTAGTATTGTTGTTTCTAAATGATTATGAACTTGTTTTCTTAGCATTATTTGAGGTCTGAAAGCACTGGGTTTTTTTTAAATTTTAACCATTTTTCTTTGTCAGAAAAAAAAAAAAAAATTTATTGCTCGGAAATTCGGAGACATGTTGTCAGAAGTTTGTAGACTAAAAGAGAAATTTACATTTTACTCAAAACTATACCTATAAAGAGAAAGATCAGACAAACTGAACATTTCTCTGAATTTTTGCCAGAGCTGTATAGAGCAATATATATTATAATATATATACAGTATATATATATATATATATATATATTTCTCAGCTTTTTACTCATTGAGTTATGATTGATCTAAGTAGATGATTACCCGTATCAGCAAAATTATAATACTAGACAGTGGATTGATTATATTTTCATACAAAAATTCTACAAAATACATGTGGAAATATAGCAGAGTGCGTAGTAGAATTCTGTATGTAGAATATGATCGCACATCACCAGGCGTCTGGACGTTTCTGATGGTGTATGGATGCTGGGAGGTTGGTAACCCATATGCTCCAGTGCTTTTGATTCAGGAGAAGCAGCTGAAGACTGGAGTCTCCCTGATGTTTTAAAGCAAGAATTTCTCACGCATACAGCCCAGGCTCCTCATCCACTCATGCAATATGTTCATGCAGGAAAGACAGAATCATTCACCAAGCTTATATGCAGCCTGTGAATTCACAGACCAATAAAATCCATCTGTTTCAGCATGGTATTTCTACATTATGTTGCTTATATAATGATACATGTGATTTATAGGCAAGGAGATGTAGCATCTATGTAAATGGCCCTTGAAGTCCTTTTAATCATATGAATGATTAATACCCTGGTTACTTAAGTCTGTTGTAGACAATGACATTGAACCAGTAGATTAATTCACTTGTAGACATTGCCAGGGAGGTTGAACACATTCTTTTTTTAAAGTGTTTGGAGGTTATAAATGCCAATGAATACCTCAATAAGACTTTCTTAAAAGGCTTTTACTCGATTTACCAGGTGATTAACTGTGTGTCACAGTGGAGGCCCAATGTTTGTGTATGGCCACTGCTAGGGACCTGCACTGAGGGCTTGTGAATAGAGGTTATTTGTGTGCAAGGAGCTGTCAGTGGTGCTGAATGCCTGGAAGTAACTCTGCTTTCTGGCCTTACAATGCCACTTCAATGCCTCTATTCAACAAGTGCAACCACATTTACTCTAGCGGCTCTTTATAGTGGGGAATAGAGCTGTTCCATCAATATCCCTCTTACATCTTCATGTCCATGGCAGTGCTGTCACTGTCAGCACCATGATGTGATTTAGGTATCTCCTTTCATCTCATGAAAACTATGCAGAGCAAAACACTGAACTTTTTTTTTCAGACCAAAAGCACCAAGGAATAATCAAGAATGTTAGTAGGTGTGTGACGACGCATGGGGGTCAGTAGTCTCCAATGCTCACAGTAGCCATAGTATCAGTGAGAAGAAGACAATTAGAATAGGCTGTGTCAGAAAGTTTTAACGAGGAAAACTTAGACCTAAATTAGTGCAGGCATCTGCTATGTTGAAGTCTGTCTCTGCCTCAGTTCTCATCATCCATTCTATTACTCTCCTTACACTGGAGACTTTTGTAAAGAAACCTATTCCACCTTTTGTTGATGTTCTCTTTCAGATAGGACAAAGATCTGCTTTATCCCATAAAGTCATGAACAAGTGATAGATCTTTTCTTTTTACCGCATAATAAACAGATTTAGTATAATGAATGTGAGACTCTTAATGAATATAATTTAGTTGTGATTCTTGTTGCAGTATGTAAGGCCTTAAGCACATCATGGTCCATACCAGTAAACCTGAAGATGAAGACTACTCTGGTGGTGTGTACTGGTGTGAACCCATTCTTATCATCTACTACCAGAGTGCGATGACTTGGCCCAGATATCTACATTGATTCACTTTAATGAAAAGTTGTTGGTGGGTACATAATGCAACTCACATCTGCTCTCTTCCCAGGGACTAAAAGTGGCATTATAGATCAGCAGATTGAAAAATGACCAAAATCAGCAGGAATCCAAAAGCCTCTTGAATTTGTGAAAGTTCTTCGGTGGAGAAGAAGCTAACAGAACTTGTAGACAATGTTTATAGCTGTGAGAAGATCAGAGAAGGAATGGATTTCGCCTGGTGGTATCTCTGAGTACCGTGTATTGGTATTGACCTCAGGATGTAGGAATAGACTACATTACATTTTATACAGCAAAAAGCAGCCGACAGCACAACGGAGGATTGGATGCCAGTTCAAAGGTTCATGGACCCAAATGAACAATAGTCCAAAATAAGGAAGAGGAACAGCATCCGGTCTGGGTGAAAAATTGTATCAAAAATTTATTCTGCCAGTATAAAATACAACGTTTCGGCCATATTGTGGCCTTTTTCAAGTATAACATAACAATACAAATGGTGGCCTTTTATAGTGTGGCACAGCCAATCACCATCAAGGTAACACTATTATGTGATTAGGGATTGGTGGTTCATATTACTGCAAGAGATTGGTGTGTTATTTCTATGGATACCTTTGATGCATTATGATCATTGGTGGGCAGATTTGGGGATTGATGTTTATATATGAGATGTTTTTTGTAATTTCTTTAATATGATTATGATTACCATTGCTAACGATAAGATAAGCAGTGATATTAAATATACACGTAACTGATGGATGTATTTATATGTATTTTATGTATAGATTCTTTGTGATGGGTGTTACCTTGATGGTGATTGGCTGTGCCACACTATAAAAGGCCACCATTTGTATTGTTATGTTATACTTGAAAAAGGCCACAATATGGCCGAAACGTTGTATTTTATACTGGCAGAATAAATTTTTGATACAATTTTTCACCCAGACCGGATGCTGTTCCTCTTCCTTATTTTACATTACATTTTATGTCTCAGTTGCCTTCCACATCTTACTTTAAGTGTTGGAGATATAGAATGAAAACACAGAAGTATTTTCATTTCTATTTAAAATGTTAGTTTTAATTTGTTCATTTGTATATTACAGCTGAGGCTTTGCTGTAAGTATCTACACAAATCAGCCACAGCATTAAAATGTGTAGTAAATAGCTTTGATTATCTGTTTAAGGCTCTAGTGAGGGGTTGGAAAATATTATACTGCAATTGAAGAGAGAACACCTGAGGTTTATTTGTTGGAAGCAGAACATATAGGCAAGTGTAGCAATTTTGGATAAGGCAACAGGGATCAAGGCTCAAATTGTGATGGATAGATGACTAGATTAGAGATCTCTAAAATGATAGGTCTTCTAGGGTGTTCCTGGTATGCAGTGGTTAGTGCAACAAAAGTGGTCCAAAACAGACATCAGGTAAACTGGTAAAATGATAATCAGTAGAGGAGATCTTCTGACTTTGGCAAATATTACTCCCATAATTTGAAATGAATTGCAGCAAATAAATTCAAGTGAATCTCAATCCTGGAAAGCTTATAATTGATCAGAAATTACACCTTGGGAAGTGGCCAGAGAGTGAGAACTCACCTGTTTCATAGAGCTTACATATTACAGGACCTGGCTGAGCAAAAGAGCTTACACTTTACAGGTGAGAAAGAGAGAGAGGACCCTGCTGACTATAAGAGCTTTCATAATATAGCAGAGAGAGACCTACCTAGCGACTCTGGAGATGGAAAACAACTCTGTCATACAAACTGTGATCCACTGTTGGTTGGAAAAGCCCACATACTGACCACTACTGTACAAGAAATGATAATTCATATAGAATTATAGCTGCAGGACATTAAGGGGAGGCCCGCACGGCCACCCAAAATGATATTAGCTCCAGCTGTGACCACTTCATATGGAGTTGGAAAGCATAGTTCCATTTCATGTGTAGTGGCCCTACCAGTTACTGCAGAACAGCTTCTAATGAAAAGAGCTACAAAACTAATAGGAGCTGTTCTGCAATACCTGGCCGCAGCTCTGTTCAAAGGGCTTACATATGATTATCAATGGAGTAAATCATGGCTGATTAGTGGGAGTATAGGGTGTTGGACCCACAAGACTTCATATTGATGACCTATCCTATGCTCACATTATTTTGGTGATCTACATCAGTGGTGCACTACTACAGTCCTCAAGGACCACCAAGACTGCATGTTTTCAGGATCTCCTTAGTATTGCATAAGTGATAATTTAATCACCTGAACAGGTGATGATTCCCACACCTTGTACAATGCTAAGGAAATCCAAAAAACATGCACTGTTGGTGACCCTTGAAGACTGCAGTTGTACATCCCTGATCTACATCAATAGGCCATCAATATTCTGTTTCTAGAAAGCCAATATTAATAATGTGTTTACACATTTAGAGCTGTTAGAACTATTATTTTCATGCCAAACTCCTTTTTGGGGTGAAGTACAGCGTTTGGAGTTCTAATCTTTAACTGGGCTGTTTTTCTGAATTCTGCACTGTGATTATGTCTGCTTTTCATGACCATGTGCCATTGACTAAAAATACTACAATCCAGAAAATAAACCGCACTAATAATAACGTATTAGGAATGTTGGTACACTTTAATTTTTTTTATCTAACAATATTAGAAAATATGACTGTTAATATAATTGCAACACTTAAATAATCCATATTATATGTGAATTTAACTACATTTTTTGATGATTTTGCAGCATGTGCTTTTGTGTGTGATTTTTATAAATCCTATTTTGCAGAAAAAAAATTTGTTCCATACATCTGAATGTTTTTGTTTTTTTTGCCCCATGAGTCATTTATGTGATTTCTACAAATCCTATTCAGAAATGTAGAGAGATTTTTCTTTCCTTGCACATCCACCTATCTGCAGCAGTGTTTGCTCTTCTCACAAACCTTCCTTGCACCCTATGAGCCCCATGGAGTATGCCTGGATGGCTGCCCCCCATTAGTCTGCTCACTTCCCGTCCCCCCTCTTTGGTGCTGAGATCTTCATAGATCTCCCAGTGTCCGGGCGGGTGGGAGCCGGGGCACAAAGCGACCTGAGAATTTCTGTCACTCTCTGCATATGCTTCCAAGTGCTTTAATCCCAATTAGGGGCGGCTGACACACGGTCCTATTCATCCCAATCAGGCCCTGAATACATTTGCCTAGAAATGAACTTCACCAATAGAGACTCCCTTAAATGTGCCCAGCAGCAAGGAAAATCGAATTGAGTCACTGGCTTATTCTATGGGGATGCGGAGAGAAGAGGTATGAATTTATAAGGTGCAGCGAAACATAGGCATTCAGGCGACTTTTATCTGCAGCATGTCAAGCGAGAGAGCAGAGCACAATGCGCCCAGCACACAGGGCTCTGCCAGTGTTAGCTTAGCACTGCGTGACTGCGGCACTGGATCCCTATGTGATCATCAGTTACTAGTACACACATCCACACTGGATCCCTATGTGATCATCAGTTACTAGTACACACATCCACACTGGATCCCTATGTGATCATCAGTTACTAGTACACACATCCACACTGGATCCCTATGTGATCATCAGTTACTAGTACACACATCCACACTGGATCCCTATGTGATCATCAGTTACTAGTACACACATCCACACTGGATCCCTATGTGATCATCAGTTACTAGTACACACATCCACACTGGATCCCTATGTGATCATCAGTTACTAGTACACACATCCACACTGGATCCCTATGTGATCATCAGTTACTAGTACACACATCCACACTGGATCACTATGTGATCATCAGTTACTAGTACACACATCCACACTGGATCCCTATGTGATCATCAGTTACTAGTACACACATCCACACTGGATCCCTATGTGATCATCAGTTACTAGTACACACATCCACACTGGATCCCTATGTGATCATCAGTTACTAGTACACACATCCACACTGGATCCCTATGTGATCATCAGTTACTAGTACACACATCCACACTGGATCCCTATGTGATCATCAGTTACTAGTACACACATCCACACTGGATCCCTATGTGATCATCAGTTACTAGTACACACATCCACACTGGATCACTATGTGATCATCAGTTACTAGTACACACATCCACACTGGATCCCTATGTGATCATCAGTTACTAGTACACACATCCACACTGGATCCCTATGTGATCATCAGTTACTAGTACACACATCCACACTGGATCCCTATGTGATCATCAGTTACTAGTACACACATCCACACTGGATCCCTATGTGATCATCAGTTACTAGTACACACATCCACACTGGATCCCTATGTGATCATCAGTTACTAGTACACACATCCACACTGGATCCCTATGTGATCATCAGTTACTAGTACACACATCCACACTGGATCACTATGTGATCATCAGTTACCAGTACACACATCCACACTGGATCCCTATGTGATCATCAGTTACTAGTACACACATCCACACTGGATCCCTATGTGATCATCAGTTACTAGTACACACATCCACACTGGATCCCTATGTGATCATCAGTTACTAGTACACACATCCACACTGGATCCCTATGTGATCATCAGTTACTAGTACACACATCCACACTGGATCCCTATGTGATCATCAGTTACTAGTACACACATCCACACTGGATCCCTATGTGATCATCAGTTACTAGTACACACATCCACACTGGATCCCTATGTGATCATCAGTTACTAGTACACACATCCACACTGGATCCCTATGTGATCATCAGTTACTAGTACACACATCCACACTGGATCCCTATGTGATCATCAGTTACTAGTACACACATCCACACTGGATCCCTATGTGATCATCAGTTACTAGTACACACATCCACACTGGATCACTATGTGATCATCAGTTACTAGTACACACATCCACACTGGATCCCTATGTGATCATCAGTTACTAGTACACACATCCACACTGGATCCCTATGTGATCATCAGTTACTAGTACACACATCCACACTGGATCCCTATGTGATCATCAGTTACTAGTACACACATCCACACTGGATCCCTATGTGATCATCAGTTACTAGTACACACATCCACACTGGATCCCTATGTGATCATCAGTTACTAGTACACACATCCACACTGGATCCCTATGTGATCATCAGTTACTAGTACACACATCCACACTGGATCACTATGTGATCATCAGTTACCAGTACACACATCCACACTGGATCCCTATGTGATCATCAGTTACTAGTACACACATCCACACTGGATCCCTATGTGATCATCAGTTACTAGTACACACATCCACACTGGATCCCTATGTGATCATCAGTTACTAGTACACACATCCACACTGGATCCCTATGTGATCAGCAGCACTGATGTGAGGTGCAGTTACTAGTACACACATCCACACTGGATCCCTATGTGATCAGCAGCACTGATGTGAGGTGCAGTTACTAGTACACACATCCACACTGGATCCCTATGTGATCAGCAGCACTGATGTGAGGTGCAGTTACTAGTACACACATCCACACTGGATCCCTATGTGATCATCAGTTACTAGTACACACATCCACACTGGATCCCTATGTGATCAGCAGCACTGATGTGAGGTGCAGTTACTAGTACACACAGCCACACTGGATGTCATCTGCCAGGATTCCCATAGAAGCTTCATTACTATTCAGAGGTTGCTTCAGATCCCACCCGCTTCTCCTGCTCGCTGCACAGTTGGTCAGGGTGGGCTCGCTATTCACACACCATAACCTCTCGTGTCCCCCTCGTCCCCTCGCTGGAACACAGGATGGCTAGCAGGTTCTCAATTCACACGAGAGAAAGAGGAGTAGCTGGTGTTTGATCAAAGATTTGTAAGAACAATCATAGTGACTAGATTTCATCCAAAACCTACATTATGTAAACTATACATACATAAAGTTTACATATGTGGATCTTATACTATTAACATAGATGTGTGTGCGTATATATAGAGATTTAAATATGTATATGTCTAGATGATATGTACGTATATATAAATATATATATAGTTTTTATTCATTTGTGGTTTGTACTATATATAACATGCATGTATGTCTACATGATATGTATATAATACACGTATATGTCTGGATGATGGATTAAACTAAAGGACAGATATAATTGACCTATACTATATATAAAATATTAAATATACAAATCCGTCTATAAATATGTATATATGTGTACACATACACTATATATACACAATGGTTGCACTAGGATATATATATGGAATAAAAGGTATATGCCAAGCCAATACATATCTACACACATATGTATATAAATATACAATTAATTATAAAACATATCTGTGTATAGAGCATTGTTAATGAATAGCTGGATAAATAGATATTATTAGATAGATAGATAGATAGATAGACAGATAGATAGATAGAAGTAGCTTTATTTATCAAGATCACTAAGAATAGTCAGATATATTTGTACTAGTCTAATACTTGATAGTACTATTCATTTCTAAAAGAAAAAAATCCCAATGAAAGCCTGAAGCCGACGATTCCTAGCCTGGCAGAGGCTGCCCATGCCCTGGTGTTGCTCTCCCTTCAGACCTTCCCATCCTCTGATCTGGAGCACTTTGCTTCTCTGAATAGATCTCCCTGGTGGGACTTTGCTTCTGTTCTTCTGTAGATGACTGTTGTTTCTTACTATTCATGCCTCATTATGGGGCAACCTGTTAACTAAAAAGCTCACAGTGCCAGTCTGCTACTGAGGGGCACAGACAGTTCAGTGCTTGGCAGAAACAGGGCTCCACCAATAAAATATCTTTCAAAGTCATCTTTGTGCCCAGGTTTATCTGCGTTAACGAGACTTCCAGATTCTTAGCTGGAGTCTATAAAACCCATGGTGGAATGTTTTGATTGAGTCCAAACATTGTCCTGGAATAAAGCTGAGACCATGTAATTAATGTGTCTTTTTAATAAGGAACAATACGGTCGTTCAAGCTATTTAATTTCATTTAATTTTCCATCCCATTTGCTGCAAACACTGCCCTTACTTTTGCACCCAGCCTTTCATGCTGCATTGTGCTCCACTGGGCACATTACATTGCTTTCACCCTTGCTTTTTAAGGCAAAGAAAATGTGTTCCTATTGCCTTTTGTCATTTCACTTGGGGAACTTCAACTTTGAGCCACAGGACAGAATAAAAATGGCCTAGCTGGTGTGAAAGCTTCCAGAGCAGCCTTTCCTATTCTCCCTGGATGGGAACCAGCCACAATTGGCCATATTAATAAATAACTTTCCTCCCAGCCAGGCTTTACATGCTGCCATGGAGAGAAAGCCTCGCGTGTCGCTCACGCCCTTTGACTCATGGAGTCCTGGATGGAGACTGTCCCTAAAAAAGGCAGTGGGGCGCCTTTACCTCCACTCGTGGAAGTGAACCAGTGTCCTCTCAGAATGGCCAGAGGTTACAGGACATGTCCACTGCTTCACTTTATTGCCCTCCAACTCTCCATGGACCATTCATGGGGAGGATCAAAGAGGTCATCTGAGTCTACTTGTCCTGATGGTGGAGCCTGCAGTATCAGTGTCCTGGAGAATGAAGCTGGTGCAGAAGTCCACTTCATAAGAGAACGGTCAGGAATCATAAAACATAAAATAGACACAATAAATGTAGCAGCTTTTATGATTTGTTATATCAGGACATACACAGAGAAGCCGTAGTGTCCACTATGTTCTTATTTACTTTTCAAACTTCCATGTACTGAGAGCAATACATAAGAATAACCATCTTACAGATAGTGATGACCCTCATCTGTATTATCAGGGTCATAACTGCCATAAATGATGGATTTATGTCAATTATCTCATAGCCAACCTATAGCAGAGGATAATAAGGCTGTGAGAGTCAGATGGGAGAGGGCACTTTCTGTACAATACAAAAAATCCATAAAATAAATAAATGTCTTCTTTGGATCAGTTGAAAATATAGAAAGATATGTATGTATCTATCTAGCTATATCTTATCTATCTATCTATCTATCTATCTATCTATCTATCTATCTACTGTATCTATCTATCCCATATCTATCTATCTATCTATTATGTATCTATCTATCTATATATATTATGTATCTATCTATCTATTATTTATCTATATATTATCTATCTATTTATCTATCTATCTATCTATCTATCTATCCATCTATCCATCTATCTATCTATTATCTATCCCATATCTATCTTTCTATCTATCTCATATCTATCAAACTATCTACCTATCTATCTATTATCTATCCCATATCTATCTATCTATCCCATATATATCTTATCTATCTATCTATCTATCTATCTATCTATCTATCTATCTATCATGTATCCCATATCTATCTATCTATCTATGTATCTATCTATCCCATATCTATCTATCTATCTATCTATCTATCTATCCCATATCTATCTATCTATATCCCATATCTATCTATCCCTTATCTATCTATCTATCTATCTATCTATCTATCCCTTATTTATCTATCTATCGATCTATCGATCTATATATTATCAATCCCATATCTATCCATCTATGTATCTAACTATCTATCTATCCATCTATCTATCTATCTATCTATCTATCTATCTATCTATCCCATATCTGTCTATCTATCCCATATCTATCTATCTATCTATCTATCTATCTATCTATCTATCTCATATCTATCTATCTATCTATCCCCTATCTATCTGTCTGTCTATCTATCTATCTATCCCATATCTATCTATCTATCTATCTATCTATCTATCTATCTATCCCTATCTCATATCTATCTGTCTGTCTATCTATCTCTATTATTCTTCAGTTGTTGTGTATCACCTTCTTAGAATTCAGTCAGTGTCACATACAACAAGCACATACAAATAGATTTGGATCCTGGTTTCTTCTTTATTAGTATAAGGGGTCTTGTCCACAGTTTTTATGATGGAGGCCATGGAATAATCTCAGCCTGTACTGTCTTTCCATATTGACTGTTCTGCATTATAAGGTTCTTCTTCCAAGTGTTAGGAGGAGCAGTGTCTTTGCATTAAGCCCTCAGTTCCTAACAGATAACCTTTCCTTAGTAGTCAGTCAGTGGAGCAGATGAAATGATGGTTATTTAGGAAATCTTGTAGGTATTTCTGGTGTTTCCCCATCAAGTACCTGTCCAAGTTTTGTTTGGCACACGCCAGGAATCAATAGGAGTTAACAAGTCCTTAAACATTCCTGGTCCCTTTGTTAATCAGTCCTTTGCCATAAAGCCAAGGGAAGAGAATTAAGATCTTTGAAGTCTATTAAAGCTGAAAGGAGTCAGCCCAGTAGCCCTGAAGCCGGGGGTTCCTCTGCGGAGCTGGTCTGTCCCTGGACAATACGGGGAGGTAGGATTTATGGAGAAATTATACAGTGGATTTGTCACTTAAAATATCGTAAGTGTCCAGGGGACAATGCCCCATGCTGAGGATTAATGGTCCCTCCAGACCTCTCATTCACCAGGGGCTTTTCTCTGCCCTTGACAAATTGGGTTTTTAGGAATGGGAAGGTCGCCTGGACCATTGTCTCCCCCCATTCATGGGGGCTGATTATGCAGGAGGGTTAGGGAAAGTGTCCATGTGACCCTCTTGGATGGAACTGTGCAGCTGCTAGGGCAGCTCAACTCTCTCACCAAACTCTGCGCCCTACAGCATCATCGTGCCAAGGGGGAGCCCACCCGAGCCCATAGAAAAGCCGGCGTGCACTGAGCTGCGCGTCACAGCGCGGGCGGAGAGAGCAGGGTGAGCTGCCAGTCCTCAGCGCCTGCACCGCAGCCGCCCACCATGCAGCAGCCCAGCCGGGCCATCAGCGTCAGCGCGGACAGCAGCATCCCGCCCAGCCTGCGCCTGGGACCGCTGCTGGGCAGCTTCAAGCTGGGCAAGTACCTGTCCGACCGCAGGGAGCCTGGACCCAAGAAGAAGGTGATCACTGCTCTCACCCCTCATGCACCTGGCTGGGGGGCTCACATTTAGCCCCAAACTACTCACTTATGCCACAAACTTGCAAGGGGATAGGGACCATCTTATGCACTATCTATCTGACATGCATTTTAATTATTGTTTTGTTTTACCCAAATAATTTAAATGATGATCAGAATGCTATATTATTATATACGCCATGTATCTATATATTTATTCACAAAAAACTATATATATATATACACACATATATATGTACATATATACACACTCAATATATATATGTATGAATCTATATATATATGTATATACATTTATAGATATATCTATCTATAAACACGCAAACACATATAAATATATACACACTTTTTTTATTTATCGATATAATATATACACATCTAGACATACACACATTTATGCTGAATTGTAAGTGCATTTATGTAATACTTTTATTACCCGTAATACTTATATTACAGAAAAAAATAAACAAATGCATTCACTAATTGAGATTCATTAAAAAATAGAGATTGTAGCAATGAAAACAAACATGCAAATTAGGGAGAGATGCCTAGTTTACGGAATTTCGGGGTATGTTAAATGAAGGTACATTACCTTAAAAATACATAAGGGAATATAACACAGTTACTGGTAAATAATTGCCGGGATCTACAATAGTCGCAGATCAATAGCCTTTGTCGCACGTTCCGCTTTGATTTTTAATGTCTTTTAATTGTATTTAAACGCCCCGCCAGACTCTCCAAATGTATTCCTCATCATCTGCCTCCATTGGGTTCTCACATTAGTTTTTATTGTCCTACTGACTTTTATTGCATGGCCATTCAGACACAGTGATATGGTATATTACTAGATTGGTCCCTATGGGGAAGAGATGGGGTATTCACAATTCATCTGACACAACAAAGGCGAGATATATATATATATGTCTGTGTATATCTGTCCATCTATATATTTATAAATCTCATTTCTATCTCTGACATGTAAATATCCATAAACAGATAGATAGATAGATTGATAGATTGATAATAGATATGGGATAGATAGATAGATATGGGATAGATAGATAGATAGATAGATAGATAGATAGATAGATATGGGATAGATAGATATTTGTAGACGGATGAGATATATACACTCATAATCATTAATCCTCAGAGTAAATTTAAATATATATTTATTGTGTGGTTAGATATACATATATATATAATCATCTATCAACAAATATCTATCTATCTATGTATCTATCCTATATCTATCTATCTCATATTTATCTATCTATCTATCTATCTATATATGTCTATCTATCTCATATCTATCTATCTATCTGTCCCATAGCTATCTATCTATCTATCTATCTATCTATCTATCTATCTATCTATCCCATATCTATCTATCTCTCTCTCTCATATCTATCTATCTATCTATCTATCTATCCCATATCTATCTAAACATCTATCTATCTATCTATCTATCTATCCCATATCTATCTATTATCTATCCCATATCTATCTATCTATCTAATATCTATCTATCTATCTATCTATCTATCTATCTATCAATCATCTATCTATCTAGGAGTCCAACAGAATCAGAGGCAGCACACCATTCATGATGAAAATAGAGCGACGTCCTAACAGCACGGACCTTTCTCAAGCTGCTGTTAGGACCGAAACGTCACCTTTTTGGGCTAATTAAATAGCTCTATTTTCATCATGAATGGTGTGCTGCCTCTGATTCTGTTGGACTCCTATTATTAAGGTTTGGTATTTGCCTGGTGGGCTTTACACCCGTTTTTTTCTCTTCTCATTTTTGTGCTGCTTTATTTTTTTCTAATTTTATCTATCTATCTATCTATCTATCTATCTATCTATCTATCTATCTATCTATCTATCTATCTATCCAAATAATTTCGGGTGCCTTAATCTGTTAATATTTAGTATATTGCCCCATCGTCAGTAATGGGAACACATTGTAAGAATGTGAACAGCCAGATGATGAGACGTCTTTATATTTCAGGTGCGTTTTGTGAGAGGGGAACTTGTGGATGAATCAGGAGGTCCAGCCTCGGAATGGATAGGGTTAATCCGAGCAGCCAGAAACAACCAAGAGCAAAACTTGGAAGCGTTCTCTGATCTACCCGGAGGACAGGTACACACACTTCAGGAGGACTCTAGTTGATGATGATGATGATGATGGTGGGGTACATGCAGGGCTCCTTCTCCTTCTCACCCCGGCTTTGGCCCTTCTCCCTCCGCAGATCTATTACCGGACCCTGCGGGAGGTGCAGGCTGGAGAGGAGCTCACCGCCTGGTACTCGCACTCACTGGCCCAGTGCTTCGATATATCCACCACAGCCACCCCGACACACGATGAGAAAGGTAACCATTGCCACTAATGGGAGTTGTTATTATTATTATTTCGTTATTATTGCTGTTTGTGGATCTCCTGCATTCTTCCTCATCCCCTGCTGGCGTGTAATATACATGTTTATTCCTTCACATTTTATACAATCAGTGAGAATAGACAATCCTGTTTTAGAAAAATATCGCATGGAAATACAAAGTAAATGTGCACATTCCGCAGTAAAATCTGCGTTTAACCTGTGCGGACAGAATACGCAGCGACCTCTGTGTGCTGGGACCGATCACGCACCGCACACCGGCATCTCCCGACATGGCACGGAAAGCCGGAATTGGGATTTTTTGTTATTAGTTTATTGCCTCCTTATAATTCCGCCCAAAAAATCCTTGCTATGAAAAGATTGCCACTTTCGCTGTTTTGCTGCGGATTCCGTGAAGACCCCCGGGCTGCTTCATATTAAGCACCACGCTTTTATTTTATTATCATTAATATAGTAATCACGGATGGGGATGTGGAGGGGCCTGACAATGTCAGCCCAAAAGACCCCTGCTGACAATAGAACCAGTGCTTTACATGGAAAAGCCCCCATTATCCGGCCACACCAGCAGTGCTGATAACAGGATTACACCAGCACCCTGGGACACACACACTCACACTCACACACACTCACAACACATTCATTTTTTAAATTAATTAGAAATAAATAAAGCTGAAAACAAGTAAATGAGTGATGAAAGATAAATACCGCCATTAATTAACATAATTAAAGACATAAACAGATAGATACACATATTAATAAAAAAAAGTACAGCTAAAAGAGAGTGAAATATATGCATACACATCCAGTTTAACACAATAGTTGGTAGTAGTTAAATAATTACATAAAATAAATAAAGACATAAACAGATAAAAGTAACACACAGACACAGACACATGCATACAAACACAAATATACACACTACACGCACACACAGACACATACATACATACACATACATACTGTACAAACACACACATACCAACATACATATATTTACATGCACATACACACACATACTGTACATACAGACACATACACACACATACTGTACATATACACACTGTACAGACACACACTGTGCATACACACATACTGTACACACACTGTACATACATACATATTGTACACACACATACTGTACACATACATACTGTACACACACATACTGTATACACACATACTGTACACACACATACTGTACACACACATATACTGTACATACACACATATTGTACACACGCATACTGTACATACAGACACATACACACACATACTGTACATACACACACTGTACAGACACACACTGTGCATACACACATACTGTACACACACTGTACATACACACATATTGTACACACACATACTGTACACATACATACTGTACACACATACATACTGTATACACACATACTGTACACACACATACTGTACACACACATATACTGTACATACACACATATTGTACACACACATACTGTACACACACACATACTGTACACACACATACTGTACACACACATACTGTACACACACACTGTACATACACACATATTGTACACACACATACTGTACACACACACACTGTACACACACACACTGTACACACACACACTGTACACACACACACACACACACTGTACACACACACATACTGTACACACACACATATTGTACACACACATACTGTACACACACACACACACACACACACACACACACACACACACACACACACACACACACACACACACGAGGCTCCTACTGTCCACAGATGTCTCGGGTCACAGACAGATGAGGCTGTTGCGCCGCCGGTCGCAGGAGTGACAGCGATGACTGTGCCGCGCTGTGTTAGCGGGGGATCATCATCATTACATGCACCCATTGTTACTGGAATGAGCGCACAACTAGCCAACATACGCTACCTATTCTTCCAATGTCAACAGATGGGCCAGATCCCAGTGATCCCCTTACAACAGCTGGGTGCTGGGAACAGGGGGGTTAATAGTGAAAGGACAGCAGAGTTCAGCAGGATTAGAGAGCGAGCCTCATCGCTGTTTGCACAGTCCCTGTCTGTCCTTTGTAGGGTGACCTCCACTGGGGCAGGCTTGGGATGTTTGCACAGGATCTGTAAGAATATGGCAGCCCTGTAGAGCTGGTCATTAAATGATTGTTGTGTCATCCTCCAGGTGAAGAACGCTACATCTGCTGGTATTGCTGGAGAACCTTCAAGTTTCCCAACACCCTAAAAGCTCATATTCATTTCCACTGTGCTCTAAGTAACGGCAGAGGGTTTCTCAATAATGAGCACCTCAGAAGTGCGGAGATTTTCAGCATTTCTCCCAAAGCCATGGATGGGGTGTCTAATCCGACCCCACCACTAAGAGGAAACCATCAGCAGGTCAACGGTGCAGCCAGAGACTCAATTAAGAGGGAGTCGCCCTTATCCCCAGCTTTGAATAAACTGGGAGTGATCAAAAAGGTTCTTGGCAAGGAGGAGCAGGACAGAGCCCTGGACATGAGCGTCAGCTCTGCAAGAAGCCATGGACAATTTGTAGGCCTGGTGGGAAACACATGTGGTGGGAATGGGATGACTTTTTATCCAGGATTGAGGTCAGCCTTTAAACCCACTGGACTGTCAAAGTTTTCTCACTCCGATGCTACACGGGAGGACCCAAAATCAGGCAGCCTGGGCTTTAATAAAATCTTGGGGACCATCAAGCCAAGTCGGTCAGGAACTGAATCTCTAATGAATAACCACCACTCCAAGTGCTTGATACCAAGTGATGGTCCAAACAGTGTCTTGTCCTGCACCCCTGGCTTGAGGGGCTTTCCTATTTTAACTCATTTGGAGGAATCATCAGCATTCAAGCATGTGGAGAGGGGTCTTCACAGCAGTTTATCTTCCAGCAGCCGCTACAACCAGATCCCACAAGCAGGACTGCACTTTACAGAGAGGTTCTCCATCCCCCAGTTTGAAGGCATCAAGTCTTACTCTGCGGAGTGTAACATCCCAGTTATGCCTTTCACTGTGTATAATGGAGAGCTTCTGTACAGCACACCATATTATCCATTCAAGCTCCACTTCAGTAACCTAATCAAGTACCCGGAGTCCATGTCTTACTTCAATGCTGGGCCAGCTATCACCCCAGAATTGGGCTCCATCACTACTAGCATTGACCGTGAGATAGCCATGCATAACCATCAGCTCTCTGAGATAGCTGCAGAGAAGAGCAGGACTGGAAGGCTAGAGAACTTAGCAGGGGCCCCAACCTCAGCCACAGGGAAGCCTAAGAAAGGCCACTTGTGTCTGTACTGTGGCAAGCTCTACTCTAGGAAATATGGCCTGAAGATCCATATGAGGACTCACAC